>NC_062226.1:50466502-50766502 GCF_902686445.1 Sciurus carolinensis | reverse complement strand
CAATGAGCTCCTAAATAATAAGTATGTCTCGAGAAGGATTTTAAACCAAATCAATACAAGAGAACAATGATAACAAAACTTGTTATGTTATCCCAGCTGTTCCATGCACAGTATCATATTTAATTCCCACAGCAACCCTGTGATGTAGATAGAAACAGGATAATCCTACCATTTTGCAGGTGAGGAGGCTGGGAACTAGAAGAATGGATCATCCTGCTCACGGGAAGTAGTGGAAGAATTAGAATTAGAACTCAGGTGGACTGTCCCACTGTTTCTCCAACACCATTCTGGAAGTCCTCTAAAGGTTTTTTCAAAGTATTTAGTGGTTGATCCTTTAGATTATAGATGACAATGAGTCCCCATCTGGTGCCCACGGGCAGATATCACCAATCAATAATGGGTCTTTTCTAATGAACCCCAGAAGCTTTTTCAACATAGCCCTTCAGGAACCATTACCACTTGATCAAATCTGGCAAGTGAAATGAAACCTCTCTGTCACCAGGGCACTGGACCTTGAATAATGAAAACTCTAATCTCTACAGCAGGAGCCGGGCTGGTCATAGAAATAAGTGAAACAGTTGGACTGTCAATACTTAGCAGACCTCATGTGAGTGTGCTAAACACAAGAGCAGATGTCCTGGATGAAGAAGAGGCCGCCAGTTCACCTCCACTAATGCCTTACAACGTTGAAGTACAAGATCAACATTGCTGTATCTTCATACTTGATAAAAAGAAAGACAAAGCTGAAATCTAGGTGTGTATCTAAAATCTCCCAATTTTTTATTACCACGGAGCCTAAACCCCACACTGTGGCATTTGTGGGTCACACGCAGTTCACAGGTCCTCAGCTTAACCTCAGTCATAAACCAAGTCTTGCAATCTTTGCCTGTCTGGATTCTGAGCATCTGTGTTAGCTTCACAGCCTGATTCCTGGAAGCACAGCTCTCACCTCAATTAATTAGATCACTGAGATATATCTGGATGAGCTGCTCAAAATATGCAAGGCGCCAGAGGGCTGCAGTGTTTGCATTCTCCAGACAGAGGAGAGGGGTCAGGGTGAGCTTCTACTGGGCTGAGCCCACGGGAAAAAGGGAATGGAAAAGGAAAGATGCACTTTCCTTTATAGGCAGGGAAAGCCAGCAAAAGAGGCATGACCCCTGCGGAAAACCTTGAAGGCTACATTTGTCTCTAAGAAATTACTCTCTGCTTCTCTCTCCTCCCAAACCTCTTATTGCTGTTTCCTCCCAACAAGAATTCCCCAAATCTGCACTCATCCTTACCCGCTTTTCAGTATCCCATCCAGGACAGAAGCCACAAATTCCACTGTGAGCCTCATCTTCCTCTCTCCAAACACCAAACAAGTAAAATCACGCTAAAGACAACATCAAGGAAAATTGACCCCAATGTTAGCTGTGACTCCCTCTAGGTAGGGAGTCACAATGAACGATGTGCATTTTCTTCATTAATTGTTTTGAGACATGCCAGATCCTTTAACAATCATCACACTCTTAACAGGGAGGATGGGAGCTATATCACAAAGACAAAACGTTAACAAGAAAACATAAGCATCAAGAATCACTTGACCAATAGGTCAAATTACCAGGTGTATCAGTTAAGAGGGAAATTGCTCCAGCAATTTCAATAACCTCAAGCAGGCTTTAAAATGTATTTCTTTTTTTGAAACAAGTAGCTTAAAAGTAGAATGGCTTCAGAGGTGGTTGATTCAATCTCTATGACTCAGAAAGGCCTTGGGCTCTTCCTGAGACTTCCCTCAGCTACACACGGGGCATCCACAGCACTCTAAGGCAACTCTTCTCTGAGACTCAAGACTACAGCTCCAGGTGACACGGCCATGCACCACAACACCCAGGTAGAATGGGATCATCCTGCATCTGTCTCCTTATTAAGAACAAGGACATCTTTCCCAGAAGCCCTTGACTGACTTCATCATGTGCTTCCTTGACCACGGCTGGGGCCGCCTGCTCATTCCTAGACCAATCATTGGCAAAGAGAGTGAGATTTTCATAAACAACTTAGGCAAAATATTTGGAATAGAAGCCAGCCTTAAGACTGTTAAGACAACATATTGTTACCAAAGGAGACTGCTATGAATGGTGACACTATTATGAAGGTCATTTCAAAAGGCTCAAACACTGCAAATATTCAGTCCAAAGGATGTATCTAGAAAGGCATGTGAGTCTGACAAGCAATTCACAGACTGCTTTCCACTTTCCCACGAGTTTTCCCATTGGTATTTCCTACCTCCACTGTGATTATTATCCCATTTTACAGAAAAGGGAACAGTTTAGCAATTTGTCTGGTCTTGTGACTAGCAAGAGAAGGAGGTGGGACAGGATACCTGACCTTTTGACCCTTAGTCCATTCATCTTTCCAATACTACTCTTTTTAATGCTACTCTCTCAATAAAAATGCCTAACGGGGCAAAGCACCCCAAATTTCCATGTATAATTTCCACACATAATCTCATTTGCTTCCTATATAACATTAGGGTACATCTAGAAAAGGTGGAACTGTTTACATTTTACAGAGAGGGAATTTGAGGTTCGGGCAGGATGATGGCAGGAAACTTAGGTTTGAGTGAATCTAACTGGTTGTATTTGTTTTGCTTTTCACTCACAGTTGGTAGTTATTTCCTTCTTTTGTATCCATAGCTATTTCACATCACCTGGTCTTAAATTAGCAGCATGTCTCCAAAAAACATGGGACTCCTGCTCCAAATCTTCATAGTCTGAGGCTCCTCCTGGCTCCAGGCGCCAATCGCCTTCTGTGATACCCGAGTGAGCAGCTGGTGGCTTCCCAACCCGCTCCTGACAGCTCCCCTTTCATTGTTGCCTCAGGGCTCTCTGACCTTCCAAAGCGATCATTAGCTAATCTCATCAACTAATTTGCTAAAGAAAGACTCCAGGCTCTTCTCTTCTAGGGAAGAATCACAATGACATGTGAGGGACAAGGCACCCAGTTTTGTAGTCTACTCCAAGCCAATTATCCCTGTGGTGGGAGTTTTAGGACAGGCTAGGAGGAGGCCTTAACTAAGATTTTGGAGCTTCCTCTCCTAATTATTGCAAAGGGCCCAGTAGAAAGGGCCCAGACCTGAGAGAAGACATATCTGTTCTACGATCCTAGTATCTAAGCTTCCCTCTACAAAACTCCAGTCCCTGTCACTCCCTAGAGTTTTTGCAAGACTGTGATCATTCATGAATGCATTTCAGGTTAAACATTTGTGTAGTCAATTTTATTAAACAGTTGTATCTAAGTAAGTAGCTGTCATGTATTTAGCATTACTTAGCAATTGGTTGTACCACCTCACTGCTAAATGCAACAGGTAGAAGAAAGAGGAGATCTCACTGCTATGTATCCAAGACCAAGAATCTAGGGCAGGGGTCTCAATCTGGCTGTATATTAGAATTTTATAGAATATGGTGTCCAGGCTCTACCACGAACTTATTAATTCAGAATCCAATCTTAGAGTGGGGAGGGGGCAAGGCAGGCCTCAGTACTTTTTTAAAAGCTCCCCAGGTGATTCTTTGTGTAGCCAGGGTTGAAAAGGGCTGTACTGGGGTGATCCGGCAGCAAAGAGATTAATTGGATGATTTTTCTTTCAATCATGCAACCACACTTGGAGGACAAAGTGACACGGTCAATTCACAGGAGGTCAGAGCATCCTTGCTTCTCTTTCTTGACACTGGGTCAGGTGGCGGTGTGTCATGACCTGTTCTGGGCACTGCAATTACTTCTCAGAACCACTGGATGTTTCATATGAAGGTTTTTAAAATGTGGCTCAGAGCTGGAAGAGGGGGACCAATGAAGAAAAATGGTGTGGGAGAAAGGGAATATGAGGTTGAAAGAGAGAGATAAAAGCAGAAAGAGAGACAAAGACAGGCAGGGGGTGGGGTGCTGAGAAGCAGCAGCAGAAAATAAAACTGCTGATAGTGGCTTTCAGAATTCAGACCTGCTTTCAAACCATATGGCAGAGATATTAGCTTGCCTGTAATTACTACAACATTCTCAACTACAAAATGACTTTCATTAAAACCCATGGATCCAGGCACTTGGAATTTGTGAATAGTTTTTGCTTTGAGCTCTGTTCTGGTAGGCTTGTTTGGAGTTGATATTTTCAAGGAAGGGGAAGATTCCACTTGTTCATCAAGCCACTATTTTGGAAATAATACCATCAAATCAATTTAATGAGAATTTGTTTAGCACCCACTTTATGCCAGGCTCTGTGCTAGAAACTGGGTTGTAGGAATAGATGAGAAGGCCTAACCTTATTGGTTGATCACATCCCTTCAACAAGTATGTTCAGCAGCAATGCATGCCTGGCATTGTGTGGTGGTGCCAATGGGGTAGAACATCTCTAGCAGATGAACAAGAATATAGGCAACTGCTTATAGTAGGGCCACTTAGATAAGCAGTCACACATCCATTAAACTGTTTCAGATGGTAAAAGAAAGAGAATAGTAACTGCATCATCCTTGACTCCAGGGACACCTACACTAACTTAGTAGTGATCACCATTTAGTGAACTATGCAAAAAAACACATGACAATTTCTAGTTTCCTAATACAATCAGGTTTTAAGCAGACTCCCAGATGATAGATGTCACCAGTATTAGTTTTCTGTTACCATCACAAACACCTGAGGTAATCAACTTATAAAAAATAAAAGTTTGTTTTGCCTCACAGTTTTAGAGGTTTCAGAATATGATCGGTTGACCTCATTGCTTTGGGTAAAGAAGAAAACACACTCATCTGATGGCCAAGAAGCAAAAGAAAGAGAGGAAGAGTCAAGGATCCCACAATTCTTTTCAAGGACATCCCGAAGACCTAAAAGCCTCCCACTAGGTTCCAACTTTTAAAGTTTCTACTACCTCCCAATAATACCAAGTTGGGGACCAAGCCTTTACCATGTGACCTTTGGGGGAAGCTTAGATCCTAACTAAGGTACCATCCTACCTCTCTAGAATGGAATGTAACCAAAGGAACTGCCAAGTTTGGAGTTTAGCATGTCTAGTACATATCCCATCCTCCTTAATCATTCACCACTCAACGCAGAGATGGCAAATGGCTTCATTTTACATGTCAGCTCTGATCTACTGACAATGTCTGACTGAAGTACTGCTGGTAAGTTTTCTGGGTTCCATTTGGCAAAAAGTTTGATGACTGAATATTAATGTTTGCTATGGTGGCATTAAAGAACAGTTTCTACACATGCCTGTGTGTGTATGTGTGTGTACATGTGTGTGTGTGTGTATGTGTGTGTGTGTGTGTGTGTGCCTCATATGCATAGTAGAGTTTTGTTTTTCTTTTTTCCTTCCGTTCAGGGTCATTTCATGCTCTATGTGCACAGAAGGAGCAAAGGAAAAATAAAAAGAGTCACAAACTTGTTTGGGATTCATTAATGCTGGAGGTTGCTTCCATTACCTTCAAGGTAGATGAATCATCTCTAGAGTCACCACAAAGCACTCGCTGAATTCTCAGCTCTAGGAAGTCTGAGCCTAATCTTGCCTCTGCACCTAAGAACAGCATGATTGGGTTTGGAAAACCACAGCATTATAATACTTGACAGCAAAACTGCACAATTAACTCTAAGTGAGTGGCTTAATGCAATAGTCTTTTATCTTCCTGATGAATCTATAAATTGGGTAAAGCTCAGAGGAGACAGCTCATATCTGATACATGCGGCATCATCTGGGTCAGTGCATCTCATGCTGGATGAGCCCACAATCCAGATGACGCACTCATAATGTCTTGGCGCTTAGGTGTAGCAATCATAGCCAGGACTTCAGTTCCTTCCAGATGAGCTTCTTTAAGGGACTGCTTGAGCTTCCTCTCAGTATGGTGACTGGGTCCCAGGAGACAGCAAATGGAAGCTGCTCACCATCATAAGAGCTGGTTTTAGCAAGAGCCTAGCATTACTTTTTTTTTTTTTTTTTTTTTTGGGTGCTGGAGATCGAACCCAGGGCCTTGTGTTTACAAGGAAAGCACTCTACCGACTGAGCTATCTCCCCAGCCCCTAGCATTACTTTTGTCATATGCTATTGGTTGAACCAGTCATAGAACTCACTGTGCTTAGATAGAATATCAAAAATTGTGACCATTTTAATTCTGCCCTATTGTTTTTCTATTTTGTGAAGCAAATCCAAACCAAGCTTCTGTTGTTGCTGAATTCATAATGAAAGGGGCTGAGAAACTCTAGACCAATGGCTTTGGGAGAAATGGCTCAGATTGTGAGATTTATGGTCGTAATCAACTTTGCTCTGGTGTGTCCCCCCTGCTTGACCTTGGCTCTCCTCAGCTTACTCAGGAGCTCTACAGGCTACACATTGAAGTCAGAGGATGCTGCCAAGCCTTTGCCAGTCATTTCAGGAAGAGGGGTGTCTGTGCCTGTTCTTCATAACTGGTCTTTTGGTTCCCCATCAGTTTTTAACTGGGGCTTTCATTCTCCATGTTGTGTCTTCTGCCCAGCTCTCCCTTCCCGACGCCCCCAATGGTTCTCTCTTCCCGCTTCCCGCCCTCACAGGCTTTGCTGTCAAGCATGGCAATGCTGTGGTTTCCCAAACCCAGTCATACAGTCCTTAGGTAAGATTGGGCTCAGATTTTCTAGGGATGAACATTCATTGAGGGCTTTGTGATGTCCCTGGTGATTATTCTTCTACCTTATCCAGGTAGTAGAAGCAAGCTCCAGGGTTAATGAATCTCAAATAGATTCATTGCATTGAAGATTGCAGCTCTTTTTATTTTTTATTTGCTCCTGCCATACACATTGACCATGAAATGATGCCCAAGGGAAGAAAGAAACTGAAAAAAAAAAAACAAAAAAAAACAGTGTACCTGTGCACGTGCGTACACACACACACACACACACACACACACACACTTCCTTAAGGTAAATGAGTATACACAGAGTATTACTCTTCTCTTTACACAATAAAAAGATTGTTCTGTTTTCCTTGGGTTACCAGAAGCCTAATCATTTCAGAGAATAGAAGGTTTAGGCACTTTAGTGTAAATTTGTGGTATTATCGACCTGTTTTAATCTGATTGTGAGTTCTAGGAGATATATTATTTCATTTTATATACAATGCCTACAAATTTTCCCAAGTCTGTTGGTCTGAAGTGTCCCCAGACAGACTGATTTGATCCTAATAGCAATTAACGGCAAATACATGATACTATTAAAAAAAAAATTAGGACTCAGATATTTAGAAACAAGTAGATTCAAAAAAAAAAAGACAGAGAAACACTTCTAGAAACTCGTGGATCCTGAGTTAGACTCTACCTTTCATAGTCGTCAGGCACACTGAAGAACCCAATGCGCTTGTTTTTCTACAGTTGACTTATTCCACACCAGTGATCCAACACCAGATGCGTTAGCACGGCAGACACAAAAAAGCACCTACATTAGGATGAAACTTTGCATTGCCTAGTGGTGCAGTCTTTGGGAAACAGTATGCATATAAGTATGGAAAGAGCTGATTTTCAACCAGACAAAATGGAGTTTGAATCCCAGCTCTGTCAGACGTTTTTAATCTGATCAGTTTATTTAACATCTCTAGCTTTTTTTTTTCTTTTGAGGGCAAAAGTACCTAATTTATCAGTTAGTTAAGACAACTCAATAAAATTATGTATGGAAATGACATAGCATAGAGCAAATCTTCAGTGAAGGCTGATTTCCTTCCTGGGACTTCTGCTTTTTCTAAAATGAGTGGGCCTATTAGACAGACATCACCTCAGAAAAATAATTAGTATTCTCTGGGACCCTAAGCTCCTAGGTCTGCATGTGTGTGAATAGTGAAGAAGAAAAGGGTTATTCAAAAAAGACCCTCAAGACCTAACTAGAAAGAACAAGCTGAGTGCTGAGAATAAGTCAATAGTTTCTTTACCTTAAAACTTCTTGCATTACAATACCCCTCTACCTAACCACATATCCACCCAATACATACCCAGTGTGGTGGGTAGAATAATGACCCTCAAAGATGACCATGTCCTAGCCTTACATGGCAAAAGGAGCTTTGCATATGTGATTAGGGTTTAAGTTAAAACCTTGGGAAGGAGAGATTACGCTGGATCATCTAAATGGGTCCCATGTCATTACAAGGGCCCTTAAAAGTGGATGAGAGATACAGAAGTGAAGAGTCAGAGGGAGCCATGACCATGGGAGTGAGAGGGGTGCTACACTGCTGACTTAGAAGATGGAGGAAGACACCTAAGCAAAGGACAGCAGGTGCCTCCAGGATCTGGAACAGGCAAGAAAGCAGGTAATCCTCTGTTAGAGTCTCCAGAGGGGGAAAAAAAATGCAGCCCCAATTTTAGCCTGATAAGAGCCACTTTGGATTTCTGACCTTCAAATTTGTTAAGATAATAAATTTGTGTTGCTATGAGTCTAAATCGGTGGTAAATTGTTATAGCAGCAATAGAAAACTAATACACCCAGATACTCACTGTAACTATTTTGATGAAATAGCATCACCTTATCCCAGAGAAGATTCTTTTTAATACCACTACCATATGATAGGATTAAATTTTCTAACCAGCAATTTTTCAGAAATAAAAGTTTGTTTTCAGTATGTTCATAATGCCCCCAACCCTGCCTGGTCAAGATAAAAAGTGAGGAGGCGTTGAAGAAAAAACCTTGGAAACTTCCCCAAAGATGAGTGAATCACATTCCCACTGTGTGGGATACAGTTGGAGACTTTAATTGTATCTTAATCATTTCAAGTAATTATATAATCCCAAAGAGTCCCCAGTTACCTCAAAGAAAAATTTCTCATTAACAGAGTTAAAGGGAAGTAATAACTTTTTAAGATAGGGTTAAGATGAACCTTTTGCTGTACTAGAGATCTTGGCTTCCGGGGAGCTGAATACAATTATAGATCAATTCTCAGCATCATTTTTAGAAATCAGTAAGATGTAGGTTGGATTCAAATTACTAACATAATTTTATTCTTTTTCAAGTGAAGTTTACAATGTTCTATTAGTAAAGTAAAACCTGGTCATTTTGCAAACTATGAAAAAGCACCAAATTATTTAAAAATCACCCCAAAACAGAAGACAGTATTGTTCATGTTACATTTCCTCTGTGCAGAGAGAAAAGAAAACTTCGAGGGAGAAATAATCCTATAATACCATTATTCTGTCCTAGTTTGCTCCCAGCCTACTCAGAATTTTACTTATAAGAAAATAATACCTAAAACTTGAAAAGTAGTCATTTTCCATTTACAAAGTCCTATCACAAGCATTCTCTTGCTTCGTAGTTGGACATCAGCCTGTATAGTACATGGAAACCATCTAGCTAGATTTGTGCAGAATCCACCATCCTGGTGCTTTATCCTGACTTTCCTTAAAAGATTCCCCAACTGGAATGTTCTCTCTTCCCCGTGTCATGCCCACCTTGGTGTCTGTGTTTGTATATTTTGTTTCTGTTAGATGTGTCTTTCTACTCTACAGGGTTGGTTCTAATTGTTTCTGAATCTTGAGGACAGAAACCATGGCCCTTTTATCCTCATCCCCAATGTTTGGCATAATGACACTTAATAAATGTAAAAAAAAAAAATCTTCACTGAGAGAATAAGTGATTCAGAGTTGAATAGGTGAGTGTGTAAATGGAAGGGGTAAACTTATGAATTGTTCTCTATCAATTGGCATCTGTACCTGAGTTATCACTAGGTGTTTCCTAGCCCAGGTCTAACCCTTTCTCCAGCTTAAGTGCAATCCCAAAATTAACCTGCACCTTCCCCTCTCTTTGTACTGGTTTGTTCTGAGATCAACCAGAGGAGATTTTCGGCAATAAGATTAACCAAGACCTTAGGAGGCGGGGGTGGTGGGGTGGAGTCTCAGGGAGAAGGATTCTTCATGGTTCAGGTCAATGCCTTCCAGCAAAAAAGAAAGCTTGTAAAATCCCAGTTCTACCCTTCACAGCACATTCCAGGTGTGTGGTAGCCCCTGCACCAACCTGCTCTTCCGTTTTAAATGAACCATTTCCTGCAGAGTAGTAGACTGCCCAGCACTGGTTCTACCCCCATGAGAGGTTCCCTTTAGGAGGATTTTTACAAAGTTCCTCGGTGCTGCTGAGACAAAGCCAACAGCTGAACACTTTCACTGTTGTAGGGAGTAAATCTACTCCTCTCCCTTTGTCCTTCCCGGATATTCCCCTTCTAGGCGGTAACACAATGAAGGCTCTGAGTACACATCACATCTGGATGGGAGATACAGATCTCCCCTCTTGCCCCAGGCTCCTGATGGCCTCCCTTCCTGCTTTACACCTCTGAGCTGGGCCAGGTGTCTAGATTGACTAGCTCTTGACAAGACAGCCTGATGCCACTTCCTCCTGCCAATCTGACTTCTATCACAGTCAGCCCTGAGGGCCCCCATTTCCAGCAACACAAGGCAAACTGTCAGGGCTCAATAAATAATACAAAAGACCAGGAAAAGCTGGGCTTCAAGAAAGGCAGTGAAGAGCAGGGGCCCCAAAGCAATGATGCCTCCTTTCAGATCTGATTGACAGGACCACTCTGAGCCTCAGTTTCCTCACCCTACAAAGCCAGGATAACAGTATCTATTTCACAGGGTCATTGAGAGGGTTCAGTAAGTTCCTACTTGTCAAAACTTTAAACAAATTGTGCCTTCTTCTCAGATAATTCAGTTCATCTCACACACAGTAGTCAGGACCAACAAAAAGCCACAGATCAGGATGGGTAACCCCAGTTTTGCCACCCTCAAAGATTTCTTAAGAAAACACTACATCAAGAAACTCTAAAACAAATCTTTCCTTCATGTCTGGTGGAGGAAAAAGAGCTTGAGCAGAAGGATTGAACGTGGTTAATGTTTGGTATGGTTTAGATGTAAGGTGTCCCCCAAAAGCTCATGTGTGAGACAATACAAGAATTTTCAGAGGTGAAATGATCAAATTATGAGAGCTGTAACCTCGTTAGTGGACTAATCTACTGAGATGGATTAACTGGGCAGTAACTGTAGGCAGGTAGGGTGTGACTGGTGGAGATAGATCACCAGGGGTGTCCCTTTGGACTTTTCCCTTTTCCCCTGGTGCGTGGAGCTCTCTGAGCTGTTTTCCTCCACCGCACTCTTCTGCCATCATGTTCTGCCTCACTTGGACCCAGAGCTCCATATGGAGTCAGCCAGCCATGGAATGAACCTCTGAAACTGTGAGCCAAAATCGACTTTTCCTTCTCTATCGTGTTCTTTTCAGGTCTTTTAGTCACAGTGACAAAAAAGAAGACTAAAACAATGTCCAACTCTGTTTCCATCACTTACTAGCTCACTAACTATGGAAATGTGGGCAAGACACAAATCTCAGTTTTGAGTTCCTCCTTTGGAAGCTGGGATCCATCAATTATATCTACATCCCATGTCCTTGGAAATACTAAATGAGACACTATGAAAATAACCTGTGACAAAATATAGGCACTCAATATTAGTGTTTCTTCCTCTGGACCCTAATTTTCATTTTATAGAAAACTAAGACTTAAAGAGGTTGGCAAGCTCTATCAACTGAAACACCTGTAAAACAGAGAGTTTGATGTCAATGGCTTATAAGGACCTATCGGTTCTGAAATGTGTACATGTGGAGTCCCCACTGTTAGAGCCTCCCATCAATGGGCATGTGCCCCCTTTTGCCACTCCAGCAGCGATCATGGAGATCCATCTAGACTCAGTCCATGCTCCCAAAGGTGGGTCCATTAGCCTGGGGGAGACAGGTTCATCACATGAGTGAGACATCCAGGCCAGCTGGGGAAATGGCACCCTGCCAAGTTTCTGGGTACATGTCTGTGCTCTTGCAACAGACTGACTGCCTGTACCACTGAGGATTAGAGCAATACACATGGCTTGTGGGAGAGCAGTGGGCTGTGAGATGGACAGGCACTGCTGTCCACTGTGTGGATCCCTTGCAAAGGCAGAGAATCAACTCTCCTGGACAACTACTGTGCAAAGGCTAAAGGAAGTCACCCAGCCCCTGCTTTTCCTGGTTCCACCAAGACCTAGGTCACCTTGTTTTTCACATGTGTGAAGCACCTGATGCATGTTTCTTTCCAGGACAATTCAGGGGGCACATACCACTCATTATAAACACTAGTATCCCAAAACTTTCTGAAATACCAGAGTTACACACGCCAGAGTTCATAACCTATATTCTTCTGGACATCAGACACTCATCAAATTCAATAGGTCCTACACAAACAGGCTTGAAAATTCCTACATCCTTGGAGACATGCAACCTCACAAAGTCAAAGCACTGAGCAGTCCTGCAGTTAAAAGAAAGCAAATTTGATTTCACTTAACGGATAGATCAAGAGACTAACATAGAACACTTTAAAATTTTTTCTGCAAAGATACAAGTGTTCTTCAAACCTAGTTTGGAAAACGCTTACCTACAGTACTTTAAAATGGAGATCAAATTAATTTTTTTTTAATTATAAAGATATTTAATTACGTAGTAAATCTAGTTCTCACTAACTCTACCACCACCAATCCTTCCCTTTGCCTACCTCAAACTTGCCCAAGTCTCCTGTCAAGGTTGGAATAGGAATAGGGCAACTGCCTGTCTATATCCCGCTGGGAACTCATCTTCAAGTCTGTGCCCAGAATGGTGGCTTACCCCAGCTCACTGCCAGCCAGGTCCTTCACTACCCCTCAGCTGCTTTTTCCTGTGAGCTTCACTGGTGGTAAAGGAAGCATGGATTCCAGTCACGAGAGCTGCATTGAAGGGGGGTCAGGGGAGGCTCCAGGTGAGGTGTTGGATGTCTACTCTCCCATGATACCCTTTGAGTAATCATTCCCCAAGCTCCACACTGTATCTGCCATGTTGTAGGTGACCAATAAATGAATGAACTGCATGCAGTACTTTGCAGGACAATATTCAATTTTGGGGAAAAACTTTTGCTTTTCAACTGTCAAGTCTTCAATAGAAATATAATTTCTTTCAACTTTATGTGCTGGGTCTCTATGGCTGACTTGGTTCATAGACTTAACAAATGAATGAGCCAGTTGAACTATTAATGGGTGAATGACTTTGAGCTTCCTCACTGATCCTTCTTTCTGGGTATCCAGAAATGGGAGTTGGGCCCGCAACCCCCTCTAGGTGACCTCCAAGCTCCCATTCTGCTGCATGCACCTGGCTTCTGATTTCTCCCCCTTAGCCAGATTCTCTGCTACTTGATTCCTTCAGAGGGAGGGAATGGGAAGTGAGCGGCCTGAGGTGCAAGCCAACGGCTTTAGCCTGTTTTCTTGAGAAGATTAACACTGATGTGGGGAGCAGGGCTTGGGGATTAGCTCCCTCACACTCAGGTGAGAACTCTGGAAGCTGCATTGCCAGAAGCCACACTTGAACGCTGAACATCCAGGAGGAGCTGAGGAGAGAGGAATAGAGAGCCAAGGATTTGGATCCAACCCTGGAAGCCAACAACCAGAGCCCTGGGCCTTCCTCTACTTCAGGCCTCAGGTCTGCATCTTCTCTAAGGGATCAGGCATCCTTCCAGGTCTATCTGAAGTCATCCAGTTAAGATATTTCCACATGTCTCTGACTCACTGTAGGCAGTTTTGACCCATCTGACCCAAAAGAGGTCTAGTGTTGTAGGAGGAAGATAAAAGAGGACTCTCATGGCAGTACCACTCTGGCATCGGCTCCAACAGTTAGCTGACAAGAGTGGTACCCACCACAGATGATTTGCAGCTAGGGATTTTGTGGCTGTTGCTAAGAAATTTGCTTTAGATATAATTTAAGCAATAAGGCTTTGATATTTACTGCTCTGGTAATTTGCAAGTGATCCCCTAATGGATCATTAAGGGAGGGAAGTCACCGGGTTTGGGCCTGAGGCGTGAATTCCAATGCTCACATATCTGGGCTGGTGTGCAGGAGGGGGTCTTAGCAGGAAGTAGTCCCAGACCTCGGTGAAATTGCAGCAGTGTTGCAGATCTAACACAAATGCATATGAACCTTTCAACCACCCTGGAGGGTAGGTACCTTTGTTCTTTTGTACAGATAAGGAAATAAGCACCTGTGATTTTGAGAACTGGGGATACGGCTACCTGAGGACGGTCCCTTGGTCTTGAATCCAAATCCCTGGCTCCCTATTCCTCAATTCATCTCCTCCCACTGCCATCCTACTCCACCTCCCTCTCCCCTCCATCTTTCTTACCTCCGTTCTCAGTAATTAAAAGCTGCAAAGGAAAATGGGATACAGTGAGAAAGGGGACGAGTTCAGGGAACAGAATTCTGGGGTGTCTCTTTTCATTCCCAACAGCTATGTGGTCTGCTTTCTATGTATCTCTAAAAGCAACTGCCCTTCAATATCCAGATCAGATCAACCAAAACCCCCATTCTATAACCAGGGTGAAGAATAAGCTCCCCCAAGAGTTCCTAGACTCCTTAGAAGCCAGTGTTCTTTTCCTGGTCATCTTGACCCCTGTCCCCTTGACACCCTTCCCAATCTCACACATAAGGAAGATGCCTGGGAGATATTTTCACTAGTGAATTGAGGATCTTGATAAGCAGTCCCCCATGGCCTCTAATTTAAGAGTGCAGATCATGACTGTTCATATTAGGTTCTGCTCTCAGACTCTCCATTCTTCTCCCTCCCCTGTCTTTGCTATCCACCTCCCACTTTCACCTTCAAATTCGTGTTTATTCCTTAAAACCTTTTGCTATTTCTTGCTTGACTCCTCCACCCCAACCCATCCCAGGTGATTTATCAAGGTATTTCCCCAAAATAAGGTTCTTTCCCTAAGAAAGTGTATTATCTACTGGAAAGGTAAGGTTCTTTCTCAGCCCAACTACCTACAATTATTCATTCAACAAATATTAATTGAACGCCTACTATGGGACAAGCTCTAGGAATATAAGAGAGAACCATAGGACAAAATCCTCTCTCCTCCTGGAAATCACATTCTAGTGAATCACTGCACAAATTTCACTGGAAAAATAAAAAACACTTCAACACAGTGAAAGTTTGAAAGCATCAACATCATCTTAGACTATTTTTAAGAAAGCATTTAGAGTCGACTATAACAGTTTGCTACTTTTCCTGCCTGTTTCTCTTAAATAAGGATGGGAGGGAGAGAGGAGGGGGAACATGCTTCTGTTCTTTGAAACCTAGTTTCCTTTTTTATTTTCATCTCTTTAAAAGGACCCTTCCTCCTTGGTTCCCGAAGCTGTGCTAGCCTCCTCCTCTCTCCTGCTTAATCCTCCCTGAAATACACACAGCAGCACTATCCGCTTCACTCCACCCCACCCCTGTGTTCAAGGTTATTGCCTCAAGTGGTCCCTCCTGGAGAGCCTGTTCCTCATTCTCCCATCTCGCCCCTCTCTCCTCCCACCTAAATTAATTCTCTTGCCCTATTTCAAAGATGTTATCTGAGCTGGCTGGATGTGCTGCTTTGTAGATCATTAAACCGTCCCCCATATAATTTACAGATCCCTCCAACGATGCATGTCTGACTGTAGATGTCACCAACAGATGTCTGGGGAGTTACATCCTAACCAGAATATGTTCTCCTGCGGTTTTGAGAGTTAGGCTGTGTGTCTTTATTCTCCCTCTCCTTCCGGGTTAGTGGGTTTCAGCAGATAGATGCTGCTGTTTCTTTCTTTAATAGGATTTCCTTTCTTATTTCTCCTGCACATACCTAACAGATCATCTCTGAAGAGTCACTTTATGACTGAGATTATCAGCATGCAGACAGTCTCTCTCACAGCACTGCTAGGTGAACAGACAAATGACATCAGATGTGTTTCTACAACCGAATTTATTCTCAAAGCATCTTAAGAAAAGTAAAGCTCAAGCTAGAGAGTGGCACAGATGTTGCATATAAAAGAAAAGCATCTACAAACAACACACACTATTCAAATATTTTTATACTATTTTATTTGTTTACTTGGACTCCATTTTGTTAGAAATAAAAAAGATCTGGAGAGTCTTGCAAATTGCAAACAATATGTAAAAAGGAGTAAAAAAAAGGGTGAAGAAGTTAAACTGAAAAGAAAATTAAAATATATTTTTGTAAGGATAGTGCAATATTTGCCTGTTATGAGATCCTGTGTAGTTCCTTTTTTTTTTTTTTCTTTTATCTTTTTTTTCTGCATAGTTCTTAAAGGCACCTAATCAGATTTAATTCTGAGCTGCCTAAGCACCAAAGCAAAGAGAAAGACATGGTCATCTCCAGATGCCACCCAGCTGGAGGAGGGAAGGGGGAATTATAAGGACACATTCATTTTTTCACAATGACATGGGACTGCTTCTTGTATTTTGTGGGTGGGGATCATGAAAAATATATACCCCTTTAAGTCAGCATTTATCACTGTGATCAAAAGACCTGACAAAAACCGCTAGAGCAGGAAAAATTTATTTTGGTTCATGTTTTCAGAGGTTCAAGTCATGGTGGGCCAACACTATAGCTCTGCGCCTATGGGAAGGGCACGGCCGAGGAAAGCAGCTCAGATCATGACATTCAAGAAGAAGAGAAAGAGTTTCACCAGAGACAAATATCAACCCCAAAGTCATGCTCCAAGTTATCTATTTCCCCCGGTCGCTCCCTACCTGCTGAGAGTTACCACCCAATTGATTCATATCAGTTAATCCTAATGCACAAATTAGACTAAGGCTCTCATAACCCAATCATTTCACCCATCAACTTTCTTGCATTGCCTCACACATGAGCTTTGGGAGACAACTCATATCTAAATCATAACACCTTAAATGCATAAGACACTCCTGCATGGAGCTGTCCTGTTCAAAATGCCAACACACACATCTGAGAATGACTGACTGGCATAATTCATAGAGTCCAAAAGTAAAGGACTCAAAAATAAACCAGTAATTCAGGAAGAGCACTGACACTGAGACCAGAAAATAAAATCCTTTCTGACTCAATGTTGTAGCAGACAACATCACAACCTTCCCAGATGTAGGAAGAAGATTCCCAGGACCATGTCTAACATCATCAAGAGAGAATTGCTATTGAGAAGTCTCCTGGTTAATCCTCCCCTGACATGGAGGTCTGACAAGTGAGTCTGACAAGTGTCTGTCTCTGGCTCCCTAGTTTTGATTCCAAGTTCACAAATGTGAGCTGATTACTAGGTAGTGTTCAAGGTGCTGCCCTGATAGAGGTTTTAATATAAGACAAAATCCTTCTTCTCTTTCAAGAAACTGATCCCATAAGGCCACAATCCCTTTCAAATCAAGTCAAGAAACTGTTAAATTAAACCCTATCCCCTCCAGTAGATCTTTAATACAAACATATAAACCAGTCTTTGAAGCAAACCAAAGACTGATTAGGCAACTCAAAACAATCAAAAAGAGGGGGGATCCAAGATGGCAAACTAGAGGGAGGCTGCATTCCTTGTTGCTCCGTGACTTGGGATTTAAACAGAGAAAATACTATTTCTCTGTGAAGCAGCCATCACTGCCCACCATCCCCTGCTGTGCCCCAGCACACTCCCCACCCATTCATCTGCCAAGATCACCCACTGTTTGCCCAGTGTATCACCTGCCTTTTGCCATAGATCACTCATTCTCCCACTGTTAGCTGGTTTGCCCACCTTTTGCCTGCCCAAGGCCTTCTTGAGACACCAGCCAGGGCCTGGGAGTGCAGAGCCAAGGGGTCTGCAGGTTTGTCACCACCACTGCCATCATCTAGGGGCACAGTCACCTCAGTCTGGGGACACCAGCTAGGGCCTAGAGAAACATTGTCAGGGTACCTGGCAGTTTTGCTTTGCACCTGAGGTCTTCCTGCTGGGTATGCTCGTGGCTGTCATCTGGCTGCTCCTTTGCAGGGTCACTCCTGTGTGTGAGTACATCCCTGATGGTCTCTGTACAAGTTGAAACAGCACTGAGATCTTGGGGCTGCAGCAAGGCAGAGCCTGGGCAATCTGAAACCCAGATCTGTCAGATTGCAGCAGTGGCCACTCTGGACCTGGTGAGCTTGTGGAAAGTTGGAGACTGGGAGCAGTTCCCCAAGGGAGCAAAGTTTGGAGGAACTGGAGAAAACCAGGCTCTCTCCAGCTCAGTGAGACCCGATGTGTACAAGGACAGAAGTCGGCTACAAGGGATGGGAAGAATGGAAGAGGGTATGAAGGCATCTTGCTACCGGCTTGCCCACCCAACTGGCCTGGCACCCACCGGGCTGGAGCTACCATCAAACTTCAGATATCCCCACATATTGGTGGAGAAGGGGAACTGAAAGAGTTTCTGAAAGCCAACGGAAACAATCGTTCGCTTTGCCATTGAGATGTTCCTTTTTTTTTTTCCCTCTCTCTCACGTCTCTACCATCTTTGAATCCAAATGGGATGTCTGAATAGTACATTACGGTTATGTTGTATATTCTTACATTTTTTAAAAACCCTGTACATATTTTTTCTCTCACTTATCTGTCTCCCTGGAATCTCTTTCTCACTTCTCTCAAGCTAACAGCCAACCTCTATTAAGACCTCCTTCGCTCTTACTATAAATTTTTACCTCTATCTTCTCTCCTTCTCCCTCATAAACATCACATCCTACACTACTTCTGTTCCCTCTTTGTTCCTCATTTGCAATGGTAAACCCTTTCAGCAAACTTATTGTTTATATCGTAGACAAGAATTGAACACATCATTTCTGTTTATTGGGACAAAACTGTAAATGCCTTAATAGGAGCTATTTGGTTTAAGGTGGTATATTGTTTGCTTTGGGTGCTGTTAATATTGGTCTCCCCCTTCAAGGTGAGGTACTGGAACCCTTCAGGGACACT
Source organism: Sciurus carolinensis (assembly GCF_902686445.1). Lineage (NCBI taxonomy): Eukaryota > Metazoa > Chordata > Mammalia > Rodentia > Sciuridae > Sciurus > Sciurus carolinensis. Next base: position 50,747,746 of record NC_062226.1, on the reverse strand, counting down.
ATAGACTACAGGGTAGAAACTATACTGCCTCAGATCCATACCACTAGAAGGGAAGACACACATACAACATGAAAAAACAAGAGAACAAAGCAGCTCAAACAATCGAAGATGTTCCAACAATAGAACCCATAGACAACACAGTAGAAGAAATGTCAGAGAGGGAGTTTAGAAGGCACATAGTTAGAGTAGTCTTTGAAATAAAGGATGGTATTAGGAAATACAGGAAGTGAAAGATCACTTCAATAAAGAGGCAGAAATTATAAAAACGAATCAAACAGAAATCCTTAAAATGAAGGAAACGATAAACCAAACTAAAAATTCAATGGAAAGTATCACCAACAGACTAGACCACTTGGAAGACAGAACTTCAGGCAATGAAGACAAAATATATACTCTTGAAAATAAAGTTAACCATACAGAGGAGATTGTAAGAAACCATGAACAGAACATGCAAGAGATATGGGATAACATGAAAAGACCAAATTTAAGATTTATCAGATCAAATGAAGGCATGGAGATACAAATCAGAGGAATGTACAAATTTTTCAATGACATAATATCAGAAAATTTCCCAAATCTAAAGAATGAAATGAAAAATCAACTACAAGAGGCTTATGGGACCCCAAATGTACAAAATTACAGCAGACCCACACTAAGGCACATAATAATGAAAATGACTAGCTTACAGAATAAGGTTAGAATTTTAAAACTGCAAGAGAAAAAAATCAAATTAAATAAAGGGGGAAACCAATTCAAATCTCAGCTGAGTTCTCAACCCACACCTTCAATGCCAGGAGAACCTAGAATAACATAAATCAAGCTCTGAGAGAAAATGAAGGCCAACCAAGATTTTTATTTTATTTTTTAAAATTTTTTCACACGTTTATAGGGTAATAATGTCTGTCTCAATCTACCGTCCTTCCCATCCCTACCTGCCCCACTCCTCCCCTCCCTCCCCTCTGTACAATCCAAAGTTCCTTTAGTCTTCCCTACCCACCCCCCACTATGACTCAGCATCTGCTTGTTAGAGAAAACATTTGACCTTTGGTTATTTGGGATGGCTTATTTCACTTAGCATGGTCTTCTTCAGTTCTATTCATTTACCTACAAATGCCATAATTTCATCCTTCTTTAAGGTCCAATAAAATTCCATTGTGTATATGTACCATACTTTCTTTATCCATTCATCTGTTGAAGGGCATCTAGGTTGGGTCCATAGTTTTGCTATCATGAATTGAGATGCTATAAAAATTGATGTGGCTGCATCACTGTAGTATGTTGATTTTAAATCCTTTGGGTATACATCAAGGAGTGGGATAGCTAGGACAAATGGTGGTTCAATTCCAAGTTTTCATAAGAATCTCCACACTGCTTTCCAAAGTGGTTGTACTGATCTTCAGTCCCACCAGCAATGTATGTATGTACCTTTTCCCCCACATACTCACCAACACTTATTATTGTTTTCTTGATAATTGCCATTCTGACTGGAGTGAGATGAAATCTCAGAGCAGTTTTGATTTGCATTTCTCCAATTACAAGAAATGGTGAACAGTTCTTCACAGGTCTGCTGATTGATCATATTTCTTCTGTGAAATGTCTGTTTGGTTCCTTCGGTCATTTATTGATTGGATTATTTGTTCTTTTGGTATTAAGTTTTTTGAGTTCTTTATATATTTTGGAGATTAGTGTTCTATCTGAAGTGTATGTGGTAAAGATTTTCTCCCATTCTGTAGGCTCTCTCTTCATGTTATTGATTGTTTCCTTTGCTGAGAAGAAACTTTTTAGTTTGAATCTATCCCATTTATTGATTCTTGGTTTTACTTCTTGTGCTTTAGGAGTCTTATTAAGGAAGTCAGGTCCTAAGCTGACATGATGAAGATTTGACCTAATTGTTCTTCTATTATAGGCACAGGGTGTCTGTTCTAGTGCTTAAGCTTTTGATCCACTTTGAGTTGATTTTTGTGCAGGGTGAGAGATAGAAGTTTAATTTCATTTTGTTACTTGTCGATTTCCAGTTTTCCCAGCACCATTTGTTGAATAGGCTATCTTTTCTCCAATGTATATTTTTGGCACCTTTGTCTAGTATGAGGTAACCATATTTATGTGGGTTTGTCTTTGTGTCTTCTATTTTGTACCATTCAACCAAGAATTTTATATCCAGCAAAACTAAACTTCAGATTTGAAAATTAAATAAAAGCCTTCCATGATAAACAAAAGTTAAAAGAATTCACAACTAGAAAACCTGCACTACAGAGCATTCTCAGTAAAATGTTCCATTAGGAAGAAGTGAAAAAAAAAAAAAAAAAACAATGAAAACCAGTAAACGGAAGAACTACACTAAAGAAAAAGTCAATCAAAGGAGAAACTAAGTCAAGTTAAAAGCCAAAAACAAACCAAAATGACCAGGACTACAAATCCTATCTCAATAAGCTTGAATGTTAACAGTCTAACCTCATCAATCAAGGGACATAGACTGGCAGCTTGGATTCTTAAAAAAGACCCAACAATATTCTGTCTTCAAAAGACGCACCTCTTAGGAAAAGACATCTATAGACTACAGGTGAAAGATTGGGAAAAACATATCACTCCTATGGACTACATAAAGAAGCAGGGTTTCCATTCTCATATCAGACAAAGTGGACTTCAAACCAAAGTTAGAAGGGATAAAGAAGGACATTTCATACTACTTAAGGGAATCATACACCAACAAGACATAACAATCATAAATATATATGCCCCAAACAATGGAGCATCTTCATACATCAAACTCTTCTCAATTTCAAGAATCAAATAGACCACAACACAATAATACTGAATGACTTTAACACACTTCTCTCACCACTGGATAGATCTTCCAAACAAAAAATAAATAATGAAACTATAGAACTAAACAATACAATCAATAATTTAGACTTAACAAACCTGTATAGAGTATTTCATCCATCATCAAGCAAATGCACTTTTTTCTTAGCATCACATAGATCTTCTCTAAAAAAGAGAAAAGAAAAAAAAAAAAGAGTTGCCACAAAGCAACACTTAGCAAATACCAAAAAAAAAAAAAAAAAAAAAGATAGAAATACTACCCTGCATTCTATCAATGGAATGAAACTAGAAATCAACAATAAAATAAAAAATAGAAGATACTCCAAAACCTGGAGACTAAATAGCATGCTATTAAATGATGAATAGATAAAAGAAGAAATCAAGGAGGAAATAAAAAAATATTTAGAGGTAAATGAGAACACCAATACAGCATATCAAATTCTCTTGGAGAGAGACCATATGTTATGTCACAAAGCACCACTTAGCAAATACAAAAAATAGAAATACTACTGGGCATTCTATCAGATCATAAAGGAATGAAACCAGAAATCAATGATTAAATAAAAAATAGGAGCTATTCTAACACTTGGAGACTAAATAACATGCTATTGAATTATGAATGGATAGCAGAAGAAATCAAGGAGGAAATTTTAAAAAATACTTAGAGGTAAATGAGAACACCGATACAACATATCAAAATCTCTGGGACACTATGAAAGCAAAGAGGAAAGTTCATTGTACTAAGCTCATTCATTAAAAGAAAAAGAATTCAACAAATAAATGTCCCAACATTACATCTCAAGACCCTAGAAAAAGAACAAATAAATACCAAAAGCAGTAGAAGACAGGAAATAATTAAAATCAGTGCTGAAATCAATGAAATTGAAACAAATGAAATGATTCAAAAAATTGACAAAATGAAAAGTTGATTCTTTGAAAAAATAAAATTGATAAAACCTTAGCCACATTAACAAAGAAAAAGAGAGAGAAAACTCAAATTACTAAAATTCTTGATGAAAAAGGAAATATCATGACAGACCCTACTGAAATACAGAAGATAATTAGAAACTATTTTGAAAATTTATATGCAAATAAAATAGAAATCTCAAAGACACTGACAAATTTCTAGAGATATATGATCTACCCAAACTGAAGCAGGAGGACATACACAATTTAAACAGATCAATTTCGAGCAAAGAAATAGAAGACGCCATCAAAAGCTTACCAACAAAGAAAAGCCCAGAACCAGAGGGATTCCCAGTCAAGTACTATAAGACCTTCAAAGAAGAATTACACCAAACTCCTCAAATTATTTCATGAAATAGAAAAGAAGGGAACCCTTCCAAACTTATTCTATGAGTATCACCCTGATACCAAAACTGGATAAAGACACAAAAAGGAAAGAAAATTTCAAACCAATATCCCTAATGAACTTAGATGCAAAAATTCACAAAAAAATTCTGACAAATCACATACAAAAACATATTAAAAAGATAGTGCACCACAATCAAGTGGGGTTCATCCCAGGGATGCAAGTTTGGTTCAATATACTTAAATCAATAAATGTAATTCATCACATCAATAGACTTAAAGAACCATATGATTATTTCAATAGGTGCAGAAAAAGCACTTGACAAAATATAGCACCTCTTTATGTTCAAAACACTAGAAAAACTAGGAATAGGTAGGAACATACCTCAATATTGTAAAAGTTGTTTATGCTAAGCCTAAGGCCAACATCTTCTAAATGGAGAAAAATTGAAAGCATTCCCTCAAAACAGGAACAAGATAGGGATGCCCTCTTTCATCACTTCTGTCCAACATAGGCCTTGAATATCTAGCCAGAGCAATCAGACAAAAGAAATTAACAGGATACAAATAGGAAAAGAAGAACCTAAACTATCACTATTTGCTGATGACATGATTCTATATTTAGAAGACACAAAAAATTCCACCAGAAAACTTCTAGAACTCATAAACGAATTCAACAAAGTAGCAGGATACAAAATCGGTATCCATAAATGAAATGCATTTCTATACATCAGTGATGAATCCAATGCAAGAGAGACTAGGAAAACTACCCCATTTATAATAGCCTCAAAAAACCAAAAAATACTGGGAAATCAATCTAACAAAAAAGAGGTGAAAGACCTCTACAATGAAGACTACAGAACACTAAAGAAAGAAATTGAAGAAGACCTTAGAAGATGGAAAGATCTCTCATGCTCTTGGATAGGCAGAATTAATATTATCAAAATGGCCATACTACCAAAAGTGTTATACAGATTTATTGCAATTCCAATTAAAATCCCAATGACATTCTTCATATAAGTAGAAAAAGCAATCATGAAATTCATTTGGAAAATTAGAGATCCAGAGTAGTCAAAGCAATCCTTAGCAAGAAGAGTAAAGCAGGAGGCATCACAATACCAGACCTTAAACTATACTACAGAACTATAGTATCAAAAACAGCATGATATTGACACCAAAACAGACATGTAGACCAATGGTACATAATAGAAGACACAGAAACAAACCCACATAAATAAGGGTATCTTATACTAGACAAAGGTGCCAAAAAAATACATTGGAGAAAAGATAGCCTATTCAACAAATGGTGCTGGGAAAACTGGAAATCAACAAGTAACAAAATGAAATTAAACTTCTATCTCTCACCCTGCACAAAAATCAACTCAAAGCAGATCAAAAGCTTAAGTACTAGAACAGAAACCCTGTGCCTATAATAGAAGAACAATTAGGTCAAATCTTCATCATGTCAGCTTAGGACCTGACTTCCTTAATAAGACTCCTAAAGCACAAGAAGTAAAACCAAAAATCAATAAATGGGATAGATTCAAACTAAAAAGCTTTTCAGCAAAGGAAACAATAATGTGAAGAGAGAGCCTACAGAATGGGAGAAAATCTTTACCATACGCACCTCAGAAAGAGCACTAATCTCCAAAATATATAAAGAACTCAAAAAACTTAATACCAAAAGAACAAATAACCCAATCAATAAATAGCCTAAGGAGCCAAACAGACATTTCACACAAGAAATACAATCAGTCAACAAACATGAAAAAATGTTCAACATTTCTAGCAATTAGAGAAATGCAAATCAAAACTGCTCTAAGATTTCATCTCACTCTAGTCAGAATGGCAATTATCAAGAAAACAAGCAATAATAAGTGTTAGCAAGGATGTGGGGGAAAATGGTACAGTCACACATTGTTGGTGGTACTTCAGATCAGTAAAACCACTTTGGAAAGCGGTGTGGAGAGTCCTATGAAAACTTGGAATTGAACCACCATTTGACCCAGCTATTCCACTCCTTGGTTTATACCCAAAGAACTCAAAATCAGAATACTACAGTGACACAGCCACATCAATACAGCTCTACTCACAATAGCTAAACTATGGACCCAACCTAGATGCCCTTCAACAGATGAATAGATAAAGAAAATGTGATATATATATACATAGATATAGATAGATAGATAGATAGATAGATATAATGTGTGTGTGTGTGTGTGTGTGTGTGTGTGTGTATATATATATATATAAAATGAAGTAATATTTGAAAATCTAATTTGAGGAAGCAAAGCCAGAGCAATCACAATTTTATTTAACTATCTTAATTTTGATATATTTAAATGTTATTTAAAACAAAGTTTTATAGAGGTACTTATTTTTACCTTGAAAATCCTTATAAATAAATGGGTCTAGTCAAACTCCAGTGATGAGGCTTGGAGATGTGAAGGGCCTACTGCAATTTACTGGCAAGGTAGAGGAATGAACCAGAACTCTTTCTTGGGCCTGGGGTGTTTTAAGTCACAATGATGGTAGAGGAGCCTTCATACCTCTTTGTTTGGTGGATCATGGCTTCTTCATCCTCTCATTTCTCTTGGGAATAAAGGAGCTCTGGCCTTGTCAGGTCCCTCTCCCACACCATGAGATGAGCATACCACAATGCTGTCACTAAATGTATCAGTCACTGTGCCTGCCCCAGCCACCATCCATGTGGAAGAGGTGACCCTTGAGCAGCTATCATTTGTGACAAGTGACTTTCTCTGTTAATCCCCACCTCAACCAGATAGAACCTGGGGAGTCTGCCCTGGTCCACATCAATGCATCTGAAGGCTGGCAGACACAGAGGAGCACAGCCAATAGCATTTCTTTCCTAGAATATGAACTGAGAGAAACCAACAGAGAGAGGTCCTCAGCAGTGGAATCTAAAGCTAAAAGTAAATGTAGACATAGATTTGTGTTAGAAAATCTAGTGATGAAGGAGCATAACTACAAAGAAAGGTAAAGACCATAAGTATCAGGATACTCACAAGAGACACTAGAAGTTGCTGGTTGTATTGCTGCCAGCAGACTTGCAGAGAGAATCACAAACTCCTTCTGCTCAAATTCCTAGAACGACATTGCTAAGGCCCAATGGTTCTACTTTTGGTGAAAGCAGATATAGTGCTTTGTATATACAGTGGCATCTGCTCCTAGATGCTAGACCTTGGTGTTTCCATCCCTGCTCTGCTGACTTGGACTCCAGGTTACCAATTAGAATATCACACATAAGTCAGCACCACACATTCATCTTCTTAGGGCACCACTCACTTACCAACTCCGATTATGGATCCTCAAAGCATTTTCCTAATGCCTGTATGCATGCTAAGTTTACAGTCAGTTTTGTTTTACTCCAAGAATATGTCTGTAGTGATACGTGTATCTTTAAGTATTTGTGCATATTGTATATTTAAAATGAAGACTATCTTTAAAAGAGCTGATGTTGATGATTTTGTAGGTCCATCAACAATTCATTGATTTACCTCTAACCAAAATGTCTGGACAACACTCCTGCCAGACTAATAGTTCACTTGGCTCATAGAATTAAATGTCAAGGGCTTCTTTATTCTTACTCTCTTCTATAAAGCATAATTAGGAAGCTAAGATCACATTTTCAGGCAAAGAAAAATCTTTCCTTGGATTTAATGAACTGAAAATTTCATCCCCACCATTAGAATACGTGTTCTTTCAAATGGCTTGTAGCAGGTCAAAAGCAGGGCTTCAGGTCTCAGGAACTCACTTTCTTGACATTATTGATGTTGATCTTCTAAGCTGGTCTTTACAAAGTTTGTTAGTAAAACCTGAGGGTCAGGATTGTAGGATTAAGCTCACTGAATGGCCCATCCTTGAAATCATGGACAGTTACCACATAAATGAAGGACTCTAAGCAACAAGGTTGGGCAGGAAAGATAGGGTGTTGCCAATAGAGATAATGTCAGATTCCCAAGGAAGAGAGTGTGCAATGGGCATTCTTGAAAATGTAGTTTATTGGGAAAGCAGTCTCAAAAGAAAGCAAGCAAGTGAGCCTAACAGAGTGGAGAAGTATGTCAAACAGGTTATAACCAGGTGACTTCAGTATGCTTCCACAGAGAGTGAGTATCTGGGATAAAAACTGCACCAGTGTTGGTCCCACCTTCAGGAAATGTGCCACCATTTACACCTGTCGTCTGACCTTGGCCTCTGATAGGAGGTGGGAGATGCATAACCTCCAGATTGAGGCAACTTTCATCCAGCCAAAAGCAATTCTCTGAGGTAGAAAGTACTGTGAACTGTTAGCTGCCAATACAGCCCTGGACCATCAGGGGGCACCATCCTGGTGAGGAAATCTGGGCCAGGCACCAGCATCCACCTCTATAAGGAGAAGGAAAGAGGGCAGCACACTCCCGGGACATTCTCTTTCTTCACTGAACTCTGGAATGTTTTAAGGTATCTCAGAAGATAGCTTAAGGTATCACTGTTAAGGAAGAAAAGAAATCTCTAGCACTGGAGCTTCATCAGATTTAGGATTTATGGTTTCAATTTTACCTTTGTTTTCATGTACAGATCTGAACCCCTGTATGACTTGAATTATAGTCTCCCAAAAACTATAGATATGGATATGTCCACATCCTAAAACCCAAAATCTGCGAAGGTTACCTTATTTGGGAAAAGGGTATTTTCTAAATTTTTATTGAAGCATCAGATATATTCAAGTAGAAACATCATGAGGATAGAGTTTAGTGAATTTCACAAACTGAACTCAACCATGTTACCAGCACCCAGATCAAAAACAGAACACAAACGGCACCAGAAACTTCTCTTGTACACCTTCCCAATCACTAGTTACTCCACAATCCTACTTCTAAAGACACAGATTGGAGGTTTTCAAGATGATGGACTAAAGGGTGGCTGCATTTCATGTTGCTCCAGGACTCAGGATTCAAAAGAGGAGATATTGAGAGACTTGGGACCAATTCAAAGCCGCCAGGTGAGTCTCTCCCATTGGGGAGGCATCCCGGATGGGGCGGTAGTCCCGGAACACAGGGAACTTTGTGAGGTAGAGTTGCCCAATAAGACACCCCTCCCCCCGCTGAAGCAGTGAACTCAGACAACTGGGAGCATCGTAGAGGAGGCTGCTCAGCACAGCGCTTGGACTCGGAGCAACCACCGGGACTCCGGGCGGCTGCCCAGAGGAGGAGCTGTGCGGCGAGCTGCTTGGACTCAGAGCGACCGCTCCTGAACACCAGGGGGCTCCCCGGAGGAGGAGCGCAGTGGGTCGCTTTGGTCTCGGAGCAGCCGCACCAGAGCTCCGAGCGGCTGCCCAGAGGAGGAGGAGGAACAGGCAGGTCACTTGGACTCAGAGTGACTGCACCAGAGCTACAGGCGGTTGCCAGAGGAGGAGCTGCGCAGCGAGCTGTTTGGACTCAGAGCGACCACTCCTGAACACTAGGGGGGCTGCCCAGAGGAGGAGGAGGAGCGCAGCAGGTTGCTTGGACTCGGAGTGACTTCCCAGGGCTATGGGTGGTTGGCAGGAGGAGGAGGCACGCAGTGAGTTGCTTGGACTCCTAGCGACCGCACTGGAACACTGGGTGGCAGCCCGGAGGAAGAGGAGTGCAGTGGGTCGCTGGGACTCAGAGCGACTGTACGGGGCTCCACATGGCTGCTCAGAGGAGGGGCCGCATAGCCAGGCCATTAGGTGCAGAGCAGGGTCCCAGGACCTAGGCGGCTTCTTGGTGGAAGAGCCGCACAGAGACACGCCTAGGGCGGAGCGAATTCTGCAGGCAGATTCTCTGAGGGGAGGCAGCCTAAGGAGACTCGTCTGTGAAGGTAGGTCCGGGCCCCTGGGAACATTGCAGAGGAAGGCAGCCCAGCCCAGGCGGTAGTTGTGGATTGAAGGGAACCTCTAGGAGGGGAACTGACCAGCGAGACCTCCCCACCGGGTGAGTCTTCCCTGCCGGGTGAGGTTTCCCCACAAGGACGGTAAAACCAGAGACACAGGCACAAACAGGCCTTGCCTCAGCCCGAAGCCTAGTTCCCCTTTGGATGACCATTGGTCAACAAGTGGAGGCACCTCTGCCCACTAGCAGGGAATATACCCCACCTGAAGGCCACCACCCCTAGAGAGGCAGCTTCCTTATGGAGCACCGCATTATCAACTTCCTCCAAGACTTCAGGCTACTGAAGGCTAAGAGGGGATATACTAGAAATCTTCAGGGACATTATAGGTCAATAGAGGAAATCTGCAATATCTCAGCGTCCACTGATACCTGAACAATATGAGAAAACAAGGGAAGAAAATGCCCCAAACAAATCTAGATGTTACATCAATAAAATCCAATGACAGCATGGCAGAAGAAATGACAGAAAGGGAATTCAGAATGTACATAATTAAAATGATCAGGAAAGCAAACGATGAGATGAAAGAGCAAATGCAGGCATTGAATGATCGCACCAATCAACAGTTAAAAGAGCAAATACAGGAAACAAAAAAATCATTTCAATAAAGAGTTAGAGATATTGAAAAAAAAAACAAACAGAAATCCTTGAAATGAAGGAAACAATAAACCAAATTAAGAACTCCATAGAAAGCATAACCAATAGGATAGAACACCTGGAAGACAGAACCTCAGATATTGAAGACAAAATATTTAACCTTGAAAACAAAGTTGAACAAACAGAGAAGATGGTAAGAAATCATGAACAGAATCTCCAAGAACTATGGGATATCATGAAAAGGCCAAATTTAAGAATTATTGGGATTGAGGAAGGATTAGAGAAACAAACCAAAGGAATGAACAATCTATTCAATGAAATAATAACAGAAAATTTCCCAAATATGAAGAATGAAATGGAAAATCAAGTTCAAGAGGCTTATAGGACTCCAAATACACAAAATTACAACAGATCCACACCAAGGCACATTATAATAAAAATACCTAACATACAAAATAAATACAGAATTTTAAAGGCTGTGAGAGAAAAGAACCAAATTACATTCAGAGGGAAACCAATATGGATATCAGCAAATTTTTCAACCCAGACCCTAAAAGCTAGAAGGGCCTGGAACAACATTTTTCAAGCCCTGAAAGAAAATGGATGCCAACCAAGAATCTTATACCCAGCAAAACTTACCTTCAAATTTGACGATGAAATAAAATCCTTCCATGATAAACAAAAGCTAAAAGAATTTACAAAAAGAAAGGCAGCATTACAGAACATTCTCAGCAAAATATTCCATGAAGAAAGAGATGAAAAACGAAGAAACAAATCAGCAAAGGGAGGAATTATCCTAAAGGAATTGTCAAGTAAAGGAGGAACCAAGTCGTGTCAAAAAAATAAATAAATAAATAATTTTTTTTTTAAAAATGAACCAAATGACCAGGAATACAAATCATATCTCAATAATAACCCTGAATGTTAATGGCCTGAATTCATCAATCAAAAGACATAGACTGGCAGATTGGATTAAAAAGAAAGATCCAACAATATGTTGCCTGCAAGAGACTCACCTCATAGAAAGAGATACCCATAGACTAAAGGTGAAAGGATGGGGAAAAACATACCATGCACATGGACTCAGCAAAAAAGCTAGAGTATCCATCCTCATTTCAGATAATGTGGACTTCAAGCCAAAGTTAGTCAGAAGGGATAAAGAAGGACATTTCATATGCTTAAGGAAAGAATAAATCAGCAAGACATAACAATCATAAACATCTAGGCCCCAAAGAGTGGCTCATCCATGTATGTCAAACAAATCCTTCTCAATTTCAGAAATGAAATAGACCATAACACAATAATACCAGGTGGTTTTAACACACCTCTCTTACCACTGGACAGATCTTCCAAACAAAACTTGAACAAAGAAACCATAGATCTCAATAACACAATCAATAATTTAGACTTAACAGACATTTATAGAATATACCATCCAACCAAGAGCGAATACACTTTCTTCTCAGCAGCACATGGATCCTTCTCTAAAATAGACCATATATTATGCCACAAAGCTAATGTTAGCAAATACAAAAAGATAGAGACACTACCTTGTATTCTCTCAGATCATAATGGATTGAAGCTAGAAATAAATGAAAGAGTAAAAAACAGAAACTACTCCAACACCTGGAGATTAAACAATATGCTATTATATGATGAATGGATAACAGAAGATATTAGGAAGAAAATTTAAAAATTCTTAGAGGTAAATGAGAACAAAGAAACATCATATCAAAATCTCTGGGACACTATGAAAGCAGTACTTAGAGGAAAATTTATTTCATGGAGCGCATTCAATAAAAGAAGTAAAACTCAACAAATAAATGACCTAACACTATAGCTCAAAGCCCTAGAAAAAGAAGAACAGACCAACACCAAAAGTAGTAGAAGACAGGAAATAGTTAAACTCAGAGCTCAAATCAACGAAATTGAAACAAAAGAAACAATACAAAAAATTGACAAAATAAATAGTTGATTCTTTGAAAAAATAAACAAAATTGATAAACCTTTAGCCACACTAACAAAGAGAAGATGAGAGAAAACCCAAATCACTAAAATTTGGAATGAACAAGGAAATATCACAAAGGACACGGTTGAAATACAAAACATAATTAGAAGTTATTTTGAAAATCTATACTCCAACAAAATAGAAAATTTCGAAGACATCAACAGGTTTCTAGAGACATATGAATTGCCTAAACTGAACGAGGAGGACATACACAATTTAAATAGACCAATTTCAAGTAATGAAATAGAAGAAGTCATCAAAAGCCTACCAACAAAGAAAAGTCCAGGACCAGATGGGTTCTCAGCCGAGTTCTACAAAACCTTTAAAGAAGAGCTCATTCCAATACTTCTCAAAGTATTCCATGAAATAGAAGAGGAGGGAACCCTCCCAAATTCATTCTATGAAGCCAATATTACCCTGATACCTAAACCAGACAGAGACACATCGAGGAAAGAAAATTTCAGACCAATATCCTTAATGAACATTGATGCAAAAATTCTCAACAAAATTTTAGCAAATCGCATACAAAAACATATTAAAAAGATAGTGCACCTTGATCAAGTGGGTTTCATCCCAGGGATGCAAAGTTGGTTCAACATCAGGAAATCAATAAATGTCATTCACCATATCAATAGACTTAAAGTCAAGAATCACATGATTATTTCAATAGATGCAGAAAAAGCATTTGATAAAATACAGCACCGCTTCATGCTCAAAACACTAGAAAAAATAGGGATAGTGGGAACATTCCTTAACATTGTAAAGGCCATCTATGCTAAACCCATGGCTAATATCATTCTAAATGGTGAAAAACTGAAAGCATTCCCCCTAAAAACTGGAACAAGGCAGGGATGCCCTCTTTCACCACTTCTATTCAATATAGTCCTTGAAACTCTAGCCAGAGCAATTAGACATACCAAAGAAATTAAAGGGATACGAATAGGAAAAGAAGAACTCAAACTATCCCTATTTGCTGATGACATGATTATATACTTAGAGGAACCAGGAAATTCCACCAGAAAACTTTTAGAACTTATAAGTGAATTCAGTAAAGTAGCAGGATATAACATCAATGCACATAAATCTAATGCATTTTTCTACATAAGTGATGAATCTTTGGAAACAATAATTAGGAAAACTACCCCATTCACAATAGCATCGAAAAAAATAAAATACTTGGGAATCAATCTCACAAAAGAGGTGAAAGACCTCTACAATGAGAACTACAGAAGATTAAAGAAAGAAATTGAAGAAAACCTTAGAAGATGGAAGGATCTCCCATGTTCTTGGATAGGCAGAATTAATACTGTCAAAATGGCCATACTACCAAAAGTGCTATACAGATTCAATGCAATTCCAATTAAAATCTCAATGACGTACCTTACAGAAATAGAGCAAGCAATTATGAAATTCATCTGGAAGAATAAGAAACCCAGAATAGCTAAAGCAATCCTCGGTAGAAAGAGTGAAGCAGGGGGTATCGCAATACCAGATCTTCAACTCTACTACAAAGCAATATTAACAAAAACGGCATGGTATTGGTACCAAAATAGAAAGGTAGATCAATGGTACAGAATAGAGGACACGGACACAAACCCAAAAAAATACAATTTTCTCATACTAGACAAAGGGGCCAAAAATATGCAATGGAGAAAAGATAGCCTCTTCAACAAATGGTGCTGGGAGAATTGGAAATCCATATGCAACAGAATGAAACTAAACCCATATCTCTCACCATGCATGAAACTAAACTCAAAATGGATTAAGGACCTTGGAATCAGACCAGAGACCCTGCATCTTATAGAAGAAAAAGTAGGTTCAGATCTTCAACATGTTGGCTTAGGACCAGACTTCCTTAACAGGACTCCCATAGCACAAGAAATAAAAGCAAGAATCAATAACTGGGATAGATTCAAACTAAAAAGCTTTCTCTCAGCAAAGGAAACTATCAGCAATGCGAAGAAAGAGCCTACAGAGTGGGAGAAAATCTTTTCCAATCATACTTCAGATAGAGCACTAATCTCCAGAATCTATAAAGAACTCAAAAAACTCTACCCCAAGAATGCAAGTAATCCAATCGACAAATGGGCTAAGGAAATGAATAGACACTTCACAGAAGAAGATCTACAAGCAATCAACAAACATATGGAAAAATGTTCAACATCTCTAGTAATAAGAGAAATGCAAATCAAAACCACCCTAAGATTCCATCTCACCCCAATTAGAATGGCGATTATCAAGAATACAAGCAACAACAGGTGTTGGCGAGGATGTGGGGAGAAAGGTACACTCTTACATTGCTGGTGGGGCTGCAAATTAGTGCAGCCACTCTGGAAAGCAGTGTGGAGATTCCTTAGAAAACTTGGAATGGAACCACCATTTGACCCAGCTATCCCACTCCTTGGCCTATACCCAAAGGACTTCAAATCAGCATATTACAGAGATACAGCCACAACAATGTTCATAGCTGCTCAATTCACAATAGCCAGATTGTGGAACCAACCTAGATGTCCTTCAATTGATGAATGGATAAAGAAAATGTGGTATATATATACAATGGAATATTACTCAGCCATAAAGAATGATAAAATTATGACATTTGTAGACAAGTGGATGAAATTGGAGAATATCGTGCTAAATGAGATAAGCCAATCTCAAAAAATCAAAGGACGAATGATATCGCTAATAAGTGGATGATGACATATAATGGGGGGGCGGAGGGGGTTAGTGTTAGGGTTAGAGTTAGGGTTAGGGAGGGGGGCAAGAATGGAGGAAGGAAGGACTGTATAGAGGGAAAAGAGGGGTGGGAGGGGTGGGGGGGAGGGAAAAAATAACAGAATGAATCAACCAACATTACCCTATGTAAATTTATGATTACACAAATGGTATGCCTTTATGCCATGTACAAACAGAGAAACAACATTATCCCATTTGTTTACAATAAAAAAAAATAAGGACAGATTAATTTTGCCTGCTTCTGAACTTGATATAAATGGAATGATACAGTATATATTCTTTTATTTGTGTCTTTGTTGCCATATAAAATTGATTAGATTTGGCCATATTATTTCATGTAATGGTAGATGGCTTATTATCACTGGTGTATAGCATTCCATTTTGGAATAAAGCACAATTTATTTACTCTTCTACTAATGGTGGACTTTTAGGTTGTTGTCAATTTGGGCTATTACACACAGTGGTGCTATAAACATTCTAGTTTATAGAATACATGCAAGCTAATCACATACATACATGTAGATTAATCTGGGGGAAAATTGACATCTCTTTAGTATTAAATCTTCCAAAGCTTTAATATGGCATACCCCTCCATTTATTTAGCTATTATTTTAAATTTCTCACAATAATGTTTTGTAGTTTTCTTTGCTAAAGTCTGACATCTTTTATTAAATTTATTCCTTGGTGTTTTATATTTTTGATGCAATTGTAAATGGTATTGGTATTCTGTGGGATTTTAAGGAGATGGAAAACTTTAATAGTCTGAGCTTTATTGCCTCTCTAGACAAGAATCAGAAGATTTTCATTTATTAAATTTGTAGGAGGAGGAAAACTATTTAAATATTCCAAACTGTTAAAACTGACAAAAGGGAAAACAAATAAGACCAGAGGCTGCAATTAGTCAATTAGGATGCCAACTACAAATTCCAGTTTTCACTTCTAATAGTATCTAACATGCCATAAGAAACCCTTTCCCAGAAAAGGATCCAAAAGAAATAACTTGAAATTCCATGGTTTGCATAAAAGAAAGAAATTCCTTTTCATTGATCTTTGGCCAGAGAGTTTAGTACTTTTTCTCATTTCAAAAATATAAAAAAGGAAGAGAGACAAAATCTGACATTTATGGGCTCTTACTATGTGTCAAGTGCATTTACATAATTATCTCTTTTAATTCTCATGACAAACCCATATGCTGTTAGCATTTCCTCAATTTTACAGTTGAAGAATCCGAAACGCAGGGATTAATGCCCCAAATCACACACCATCAGTGATAGAAATGCAAATCCAGCCTGACAGATGCCAAAGGTAATCCCCCCTTTTAAAATTAACTTTAATTAGTATCTTTCCAACTATTAAAATTAAAGACATGTTCATCATAGAGACTTTTGAGAAAACAGAAAAGTATAAAGAAATAGTTTTTGTAGATATTTCTTTTTCACTTAATCGCTTCATACCTTGTTATGACTTTACGTATTCTACATGATTCTAATGTTTGCATAATATTTCAGTTAAATCACCACAACTTTTTAACCAAATACCTTTCCTATTGGATACTTAAACTACTTCTGTTTTTCATATAGTAAATAACTCTGCGATGAACTATGTATCTGTATCATCCCCCAAGTGTGCTCCAGAGTTAAGGGCATACAAACATGTAAAGCTCCTAATATACAGTTAAATCCCATCCCCAACCCCATTCACCCCCAGGAAAGATGTGGTTCCATCCTACTCAATTTAGCAAGACAGTATCCACCTGCTATGCCTTTATCCATGCTGGGTATTGTCATTTACAGAAATATTTGCCAATAGATAGGTTTAAAACATCATGTTATTTGCATTTACTCTTCTTTAAATATTAGTGGTTTTGAGCATCTACTTGTTGGCCATGTTTATTTCTCTGCTTGGATGTCAGCATTTCTCAAAGAACAGTCTGCATGACCTGCATATGTACCAAGACTTAAATACAAAGACTCTTGAGTCCCAATCCAGGCTGCTTAATGAGTTAGGGAACCTGGAGTGAGGTCTGATTTTATTAGGGTTCTCCTGGCAATTCATATGCACTCTCAGTCCTCCTCCCACCTGCCTCTGCCCATTCCACACTCAGAAGCAGCAAACAAGTTTAAATGGCCAAGGACTCGATACTTTTATTCTTTTACAAGTTAAAATCAGCAATGATCCCCACATGAAGCTTTTGTTTGTCTGTGTGATTTCAAATGTGCTTTCAGGTACGTTATTTTAATAACTGCAGAGACCTGTTGAGATGTGATGATTCAAACGAGCCATGCGAATAAACTTAAAACACATTTTGTGTGGCATAGTCGAGCCAATCACTGCAGATGCAGCCTCTGAGCCCAGCAGGATACTAAGTACATGGGCAAAAGAAGAGATTTTAAAAGCAGAAGATAACATTTTTCTTTGGAAGAGTTCAAAAAATTCCGTGAGTGCTACAACACTAAAGATACAACTCGAGAAGGGAGCAAAATAGCCCGCTCTGGGTGTTGGACTTTAAAAAACCAGATGAGAAGCACAGCAGGGTGGGGTCCCAGTCTCTCCTCTTACCTACCTCCACTGACTTGAGCCCCTCAAGTCAAAACAAAAGGATTGTCTTCCTGAGGACAGCATGTACATGATTACAGGCATTTGGATTCTGTTTTCAATGCCTTACAGGGGGGTTTAGGGACATAAAAACTACAGTGGAATTATTTAGGAATCAGCTTTTATCTTATGCCTTTGCAATTCAAAGAAGCAAAACCTCATCAGGTCAGCAATTTTTAAATTGTGTAGCATAAGGAATGCCTCAGGTTATTTACTGCCTGTGGGCCAAAATGACCCAAACAATAGGCCGGAACTAATCACATGGACAGACATAACTTACCATGTTCAAGTATGGGACCATATTTTCAAGGAAATAGGTTAGAGTATCCCTGTTGCAGACTGAATCGTGACACCCAGAACTCTGGTCCTGAACTGTGAACCTCCGTTGTGACTGTATTTGGAATAAGGTCATGCATTAAGGTTCTCCAGAGGAACAGAGCCAGTGGAACACATAGAGCTATAGCTATAGATAAGGAATTTGTTCACATGACTTTGGAGGCTGACAAGCCCCCACAAGTTGCAAGGTGACTTGACAAGTTGGAGACCAGGAAAGCTGATGGTTTAGTTCCAGTCCAAGTCTGAAGGCCTGAGGATCAGGCTGAACCAATGTTTTAATTGAAGTCTGCGGTCAGGAAAAAAGTTGATGTCCAAACTCAAATACCATTAGGGAGGAAGAATTTCCTTCTACTTTGGGAAGGGTCAAATTTTTCTTCCATTTCAGGCCTTCAACTGATTGGAAGAGTGCTGCCCACATCAGGGAGAACAAACTGCTTTATTCTTTCTACGGATTTAAATGTTAAGTTTACCCCCAAGTTGCCCTCACAAATGTACCTAATGTTTGACCAAATATCTGGGCACTTTGTGGCTGAGTCATGTTGACATAGAATTAACCATCGCAGGACTTTAAAGAAATAATTGTTAAAAATTAAGGTCATAAAGTTGAGTCCCTAATAAGACTACTGTCTTTGTAAGAAGAGATGAGGACATCAGGAAGCACCAGGCAAGCACGCACAGAGGACACAGTGAGAAGGCAGCCCTCTCCAGCTAAGCAGAGAGGGCTCAGGAGAAACCAGGCTCACTCTCGATCTTGGACTTCTAGCCTCCAGAACTATTAGGAAATCAACTTCTGTTGTTTAAGCCACCTCACCTGTGGTGTTTTGTTAAGGCCACCCTGAGAAGACGAATGCCATGCCCTTGCTAGGAAGGAAAAGAAAACACCCTCCTCATTTTGGACCATGTATTTAGCACCTTACATGTGCACTGCGCTGTGTGGTTGTCATTCACCACCTAACTGGTCCTCATGACACCATCCAGAGGTGGGTGCACATCAGTTTGGAATAGCTGTGGTTGTACTTAGTAAGAAACCCAAGTTACCGTGGCTTGACCAAATGAAGGATTATTTTTCTCCTATGCAGGAAGTATAAATGAAAGCAATCAGGACAATGCAACAGCTCGTCCTGAGGTGGCACATCAGATCTAGACTCTGTCAATCTCCTGTTGAGTCATCCTAACATTAATTGACTTTTCTTAACAAGAAGATGGCTCCATCTCTAGCATTCAGGTAGGAGGGGAGGATGCATGACGGGTAAAGGGCCCATGATAGCTTAGTTTGTGTTTTGAAGGTTTTACAGAAAAGCAGAACTCCTGCTATAGCTCATTAGATTGTAATCCTGCAAGGGAGGGTGATACCTCTCATTTTAGCTAAATACAATTGGGGGAGAAGAGAATCAACAGTTGGTAGGCAACCATCAGTATTTGCCACTGTTGCCTTTCACAGAAAAATATGAATAAACTATATACATTAGTTACTATTTAAATTATGATACTTGGGGAGGGAGGGTGCTAGTGATAATAATGCCAGGATAGCAGGAATAAAACAGAGCTCTCCTGAATAAGGGCCTACAGATGAAGTTCACAAAGGGCAATCAACTTGTTCAAGGTCACACAGTGCGTATTCAAATCCAGCTCACTCTCATTCCAACACTTACACTCCTTAACAACTGTGCTACTATGTTATGATGACCAGATTGTACACTGGGGACTATTTGCTTCAGAAACTCTAAAGTGCTTGCTAAAAATGCTGATTCCGCTTCAGAGTTTTGGATTCACCAGGCCCAAAGGTCAGTTTCCTAAGGAAACATGCCAGGGCAAATCCAACACAGGTGAGAGATATTTGAGGCCACATAGCTTTAAAGACAAGATATAAATAAGCAAAAGTCCTCCTCATTATAGTTCAGCTGGAGGAAGAATGACTTTTGCTCAACTCCTGTAACTGAGTAGTTTCAAAGGACAATGAGATGCTGTGTGTCGGTCCTGGTCCTCCAGGTGAGCAATGCTACCCCCTTACCTGGGAAAGATGGAAGTCAGACAATCATTCAGCTTTGGGGGGACAGCAGAGGTGAGCAGACCCACAGAGGCTGGGGGAGGGTCATGGCAGCCCACTCCTCACTTCCACCTGAGTAACTGCAGTGCTGAACCCAGGAAGTTCCCCAGGGTGAGCAGGGGTGAGCTATAGGAAATTAGTCCCATTCTAATAACTATAAAACAGGAGATTGGTAGACTCCAAAAATGCCCAACAGGAAGGATCACAGATTTTTCACTCATTCAGTAAATGGTTTTTAAATGGCTACTCTGTAGCCATGGCTTAACGATGGGGATATATTGGTGAGAAAATACTTTAAGGTACCTGTACCCACAGAGCTTTCAGTTGAATGGGGGACATGAGGGGAAAATCCTTTTGTTGTGTTTTTCTACTTTGATTCTTCTTCTTATTCTTATTCTTTTTTTTCTTTTCTTTTTCTTTTTCTTTTTCTTTTGAGACAAGCTCTCACTATGGTACCCAGGCTGGTTTCAAACTTGTGAACTCAAGTGATCCTGTGGCCTCAGCCTCCTGAATTGTTGGGACTTCAGGTGTGTGCCACTGTCCCTGCTGAGGAGGGATATTCTTAATCAAGGAACCACAGTGGTTAAAGCAGATATACTCTGCCTCCTAACCTCCCAGATTTTGCAGAGCTCCAAAGCTGCCTCTCCACCTCTTCCAGTTAATTCTCTCAATCTCAGTCCATCACTCTTTTGGTCTAGGTCAAACTACCTGAGAATGGCTGGATACTCAGATCACTTTTAAATACACACACGAGGAAATGAATGTTCTAGGCATGGGTTTTTCCCAAATATTCTCAATTCTAGCACACAATTGACTGTAGGATGTACAAGCAAATTGATAACAGTCAGTATGTCTGTCTCTCTCTGGGAGGAAATAAATTACACATTAGAATTCCCAGACTGAAAGATGCATCTGAATTTCATAAATTTGAAAATGCCGATGGAATGGGTTTTAGAATCAAGAAATTGCAGAACTTAGTGATTTCCAACCATGAACTGCCCATCCCTATGTGAGGGACAGTGTACATATTGGTACTGTGTGCATTGATCTTGTAGGAACATCAAGGCCAAGGAAGGTCGGATAGGTGGGTGTGCTGCAAGGGTTCATGTGATAGTTTGCATTTTCCAAAGCATCTCATTCTGCATGCTCTTCTTATAATGTGATTCCCACACTCCTCCCACCAAGAAGCAGGGACTGTGCCTTCTCCTTGAATCTGGAGGGGACAAAGGCTAGCGTATACCTCTGCCTAGCACTTGCTGACTCATTCTTCCTCTCTTTGGATTCTCATTCTTGATACAGATCAGCCACCATGTTGGGAGGAAGCAAAAGCCACCTGAAGAGACCACGTGTACATGTTCCAGTGACAGGACTGGGAAAGGTCTCAACTGACAGCAGCATCAACCACCAGGCAATGAGGGAGTGAGCCTTCAGATAACATTAGTCATAGGCTTCCAAATCTCTCCAGCTGACACCAAGCGGAGCAGACAATCTGTCCCTAGAGAGTCCTGCCCAATTTGTAGATGTGTGAGTAAAGCATATGTTGTCACTATTTCAAACCACCAAGTTTCAGAGGGTAATTTGTTACACAGCCATAATAACTGAGATAGCATGCACATACTTGTGTCTATCTCAATAACCACAGAACATGGTGACAACTAAGTTTTCAGTTTTCTGTCCTGCTTTGGAATGTCCCACTTCATCTTTTCATTTCACCAAGAAATAACTGCCATCACTTCCACTTTACAAATGAGGAAACTGAGGCACAGAAAAGCAAAGCAGTTTGTCCACAGTCACGCCATCTTCTCCATAAGGACAAGATGAGGTTTAATGGAGTTAGTATGAGACATCAAAGGCGAGCAGGTTTTGAATGCTGACTCCTCTCCTTTTGGCTGCCTGCCCTGGGACAAGTTACTAACCTGTGTCTCACTATTCTAATTTGTGAAATGCAGATTAAAATAGTATATTTATGTAAAATCTTCACCAAATGCCTTGAGAACAGGTCCTGTTGGCTCTTTGGCAGCACAGTGCCTTTGAGAGAGGTGGCCCTCCAGAAGCATTTCCTGGATGAGTAAATGAACAAATTAATTGAATTCCCATCTATTCACCCCTTCCTATTATATCACACTGCCTCTTCCAGGGCTGGTAGCTATCTGATTTTGCTCAGCAAAGGTGCAGAAACAGTGTGCTGGCTTAGCTCAGAATGGAAAAACAAAAATTCAATGAATCACCCTTTGAGAGAAGCACCCAGAACTTCAGAATGTAAACACACAACCATGCACACAGACGCTCAGGTGGATTGCATTGCACGGTGATCCTGGGTGAGGGCTGGGCACCCACTCCTTGAGGACTCTTGCCCCCACTTCAGCTGAGCTCTCACCCAGGATCCAGGGCTGATGACTTACAAAGCCTCTTCACTCTGCACCAAACTCAGCAGGACCTGGCTGCTCCACCAGCCCAGCCGACCTCTCCACTGAAAACAAGGGACAGAAATCATTTTCTTTCCAGCCCTGCTGAGTGCAGCAAGCAGGGAAGGCCCAGCTCTGTCAAACAACAATGTCTATAACCCGAATTAATACTGAGATGGACCCAATTCTCTGACAGGCGTGTTAAATGTGATTAAAGCTGCATAGCATTCCCCGCATACCCATCTGCTGCGTTGAGGAGCCCACAGCTGTTCTGATTTCCGACCTACAGTTTCTTGTCAGTTGTTTCAAATGCATCTCATCTTGCACGTAATCGGCCCGCCCTCCACCACCCCTCATGGGGCAGCTTTGGCCGGCTTCTCTGAACAGTCACTGATATCCACATGGCTCTGACCGCAGGTCTACAGCGCATGTTAGAGCTCCGGCTGGTGGGATCACAGGGGAAACTCAGCGCTTTAGCGACTGGGATAAATCTCCGAGATCCTAAGCTGTTTTGACGCCATCACCTGCGGCGACTGCAGGCTTTTGCTGTGAGGCAAGGGCAAAGAACTGGGACAAATCATTTTTGATGCTACAGAGAGCTGTCCCCCGAGATGCCCACCAGCTACCTTAGCAAGAGCCACCATAGAAACACATTCTGAAAGCCCCAGAAGGCCAGTGCAGGCACTGCTAAGGGGTTCTGGGAAAAGGCAGACCCAGAGGCCAAGATGGGGCTTTGCTAAGCAAGAGATGGAATCCACAGAGGTTATCACAACCTAGAGGGCACATCTGAAAACATCGATTTCAGGAGGACCAGGCTGGGCTGCACTGGCACATACATCTTCGTGAGAGTTTTTATAAGGCAGCCTCCTGAGGGACTGTGGCCCGACCGCAGGGTACCTACCCTGGCAAGTTGAACATAAACTGGATTTCAGACTCCCTCACTCCTTTGACCAAGGGTCCTCGTACAGCAAACAACATGTACAACTAACTATACACGTCAACCCTGAATAGAGGAAGAGTTCAAAGTAGCATAGGGAGGTCACCATCAGAAGAAGGGAGAAAAAACAGGAACAAAAAAAAAAAAAAAAAAAAAAAAACCTCTTAGTTAAGCAACTAAGAGGGAGCAAGTTAGCATATGGATATGGAAAACCTGGGACAGTCAGAAGAGAAATGGACAAAGAGAGCATCCAATGTGTTCAAAGAGGAGAGAGTGTTTCTGGTTGGGGAGATCCTGAAAGGCCAGCAGAGGGAGATGACACTGGAGACGAGGAGGAAGAAGGGTCACAAAGACATTTCAGATAGAGGAGTACAAACAAAGAAATGCAGTGTGGAGATTAGAGGCATGAAATGGGACAGCCCATGGTCCAATTTATAGATCTGAGAGATGAGGGAAGTCAACTGGGGACATTGTATGGTGAATTTAGGATGGCAATTATGGAGGATCGTGAATACAAAAATGTGGGTTCTGTAACTGATTTGGTGCTCAAGAAAGCCACTGGCTATTTCTGACATGATATATGATCAAAGTAACATGATCAGAGTATGCACAGGAAAATCATCCATCGGAAGGATTTTTTTTTTCTCTTTTTTTTTTTTATTTTATTTTATTTTTTTACATTTACATAGGGTAATGATGTTTATTTTATTTTTCCCCTCCTCCCACCCCTCCCACCCCTCCCACCCCTCTTTTCCCTCTACACAGTCCTTCTTTCCTTCATTCTTGCCGCTGTCCTTAGTCTAACTCTAAACCTAACCCTAAACCTAATGCTAGCCCCTCCCACCCCCCATTATATGTCCTCATCCGCTTATCAGCGAGATCATTCGACCTTTAGTTTTTTGAGATTGGCTTATCTCACTTAGCATGATATTCTCCAATTTCGACCATTTGCCTACAAATGCCATAATTTTATCATTCTTCATTGCGGAGTAATATTCCATTGTATAAATATGCCACAGTTTCTTTATCCATTCATCAACTGAAGGGCATCTAGGTTGGTTCCACAATCTGGCTATGGTGAATTGAGCAGCAATGAACATTGATGTGGCTGTATCTCTGTAGTATGCTGATTTTAAGTCCTTTGGGTATAGGCCAAGGAGTGGGATAGCTGGGTCAAATGGTGGTTCCATTCCAAGCTTTCTGAGGAATCTCCACACTGCTTTCCAGAGTGGCTGCACTAATTTGCAACCCCACCAGCAATGTATGAGTGTTCCTTTTTCACCACATCCTCGCCAACACCTATTGTTGCTTGTATTCTTGATAATCGCCATTCTAATTGGGGTGAGATGAAATCTTAGGGTAGTTTTGATTTGCATTTCCCTTATTACTAGGGATGTTGAACACTTTTTCATATATCTGTTGATTACTTGTACATCTTCTTCTGTGAAGTGTCTGTTCATTTCCTTAGCCCATTTGTTGATTGGATTATTTGTATTCTTCGTGTAGAGTTTTTTGAGTTCTTTATAGATTCTGGAAATTAGCGCTCTATCTGAGGTATGGTTGGCAAAGATATTCTCCCACTCTGTAGGCTCTCTCTTCACATTGCTGATAGTTTCCTTTGCTGAGAGAAAGCTTTTAAGTTTGAATCTATCCCAGTTGTTGATTCTTGCTTTTATTTCTTGTGCTATGGGTGTCCTGTTAAGGAAATCTGATCCTGAGCCAACAAGTTGAAGATTTGGACCTACTTTTTCTTCTATAAGATGCAGGGTCTCTGGTCTGATTCCGAGGTCCTTGATCCATTTTGAGTTGAGTTTTGTGTAGGGTGAGAGATAGGGGTTTAATTTCATTCTATTGCATATGGTTTTCCAGTTTTCCCAGCACCATTTGTTGAAGAGGCTATCTTTTCTCCATTGCATATTGTTGGAACCTTTGTCTAGTATGAGAAAATTATATTTATTTGGGTTTGTGTCCATGTCCTCTATTCTGTACCATTGATCTACCTGTCTATTTTGGTACCAATACCATGCCGTTTTTGTTAATATTGCTTTGTAGTAGAGTTGAAGATCTGGTATTGCAATATCCCCTGCTTCGCTCTTGCTACTGAGGATTGCTTTAGCTATTCTAGGTTTTTTATTCTTCCAGATGAATTTCATAATTGCTTGCTCTATTTCTGCAAGGTACATCATTGGGATTTTAATTGGAATTGCATTGAATCTGTATAGCACTTTAGGTAGTATAGCCATTTTGACGATATTAATTCTGCCTATCCAGGAACATGGGAGATCTTTCCATCTTCTAAGGTTTTCTTGAATTTCTTTCTTTAGTGTTCTGTAGTTCTCATTGTAGAGGTCTTTCACCTCTTTTGTGAGATTGATTCCCAAGTATTTTATTTTTTTCGATGCTATTGTGAATGGGGTAGTTTTCCTAATTTCTCTTTCTGAAGATTCATCACTTATGTATAAAAATGCATTGGATTTATGAGCATTGATCTTGTAACCTGCTACTTTACTGAATTCACTTATGAGTTCTAAAAGTTTTCTGGTGGAATTTCCAGGTTCCTCTAAATATATAATCATGTCATCAGCGAACAGGGATAGTTTGAGTTCTTCTTTTCCTATTCGTATCCCTTTAATTTCTTTGGTTTGTCTGATTGCTCTGACTAGAGTCTCAAGGACGATGTTGAATAGAAGCAGTGAAAGAGGGCATCCCTGCCTTGTTCCAGTTTTTAGGGGGAACGCTTTCAGTTTTTCACCATTTAGAATGATATTAGCCATGGGCTTAGCGTAGATGGCCTTTATAATGTTTAGGAATGTTCCCACTATCCCAATTTTTTCTAGTGTTTTGAGCATGAAGGGATGCTGTATTTTATCAAATGCTTTTTCTGCATCTATTGAAATAATCATGTGATTCTTAACTTTAAGTCTGTTGATATGGTGAATGACATTTATTGATTTCCGAATGTTGAACCAACCTTGCATCCCTGGGATAAAACCCACTTGATCGTGGTGCACTATCTTTTTAATATATATTTGTATGCGATTTGCTAAAATTTTGTTGAGAATTTTTGCAGTCGATGTTCATTAAGGATATTGGTCTGAAATTTTCTTTCCTCGATGTGTCTCTGTCTGGTTTAGGTATCAGGGTGATATTGGCTTCATAGAACGAGTTTGGGAGGGTTCCCTCCTCTTCTATTTCATGGAATAGTTTGAGGAGTATTGGAATGAGCTCTTCTTTAAAGGTTTTGTAGAACTCGGCTGAGAACCCATCTGGTCCTGGACTTTTCTTTGTTGGTAGGCTTTTGATGACCTCTTCTATTTCATTGCTTGAAATTGGTTTATTGAAGTTGTGTATGTCCTCCTCGTTCAGTTTAGGTAGTTCATATGTCTCTAGAAATTTGTTGATGTCTTCGAGGTTTTCTGTTTTGTTGGAGTATAGATTTTCGAAATAGCTTCTAATTATGTTTTGTATTTCACTCGTGTCTGTTGTGATGTTTCCTTGTTCATTCCGAATTTTAGTAATTTGAGTTTTCTCCCTCTTTCTCTTTGTTAGTGTGGCTAAGGGTTTATCAATTTTATTTATTTTTTCAAAGAACCAACTATTTATTTTGTTAATTTTTCCAATTGTTTCTTTTGTTTCGATTTCGTTGATTTCGGCTCTGATTTTAACTATTTCCTGTCTTCTACTACTTTTGGTATTGGTCTGCTCTTCTTTTTCTAGTGCTTTGAGCTGTAGTGTTAACTCGTTTATTTGTTGATTTCTACTTCTTTTTTTGAATGCACCCCATGAAATAAATCTTCCTCTAAGTACTGCTTTCATAGCGTCCCAGAGATTTTGATATGATGTGTCTTTGTTCTAGTTTACTTCTAAGAATTTTTTTATTTCCCTCCTGATGTCTTCTGTTATCCATTCATCATATAATAGTGTATTATTTAGTCTCCAGGTATTGGAGAAGTTTCTGTTTTTTATTCTATCATTTATTTCTAATTTCAATCCATTATGATCTGATAGAATACAAGGTAATATCTCTATCTTCTTGTATTTGCTAACAGTAGCTTTGTGGCATAAAATATGGTCTATTTTAGAGAAGGATCCATGTGCTGCTGAGAAGAAAGTGTATTCAGTTCTTTGTTGGATGGTATATTCTATATATGTCCAGTTAAGTCTAAATTGCTGATTGTGTTGTTGAGATCTATAGTTTCTTTATTCAATTTTTGTTTGGACGATCTATCCAGTGGTGAGAGAGGTGTGTTAAAATCGCCTAGTATTATTGTGTTGTGGTCTATTTGAATTCTGTAATTGAGAAGGATTTGTTTGACGTACGTGGATGAGCCAATGTTCGGGGCATAGATATTTATGATTGTTATGTCTTGCTGATTTATGCTTCCCTTAAGCAGCATGTAATGTCCTTCTTTATCCCTTCTGACTAGTTTTGGCTTGAAGTCCACATTATCTGAGATGAGGATGGATACTCCAGCTTTTTTGCTGTGTCCGTGTGCATGGTATGTTTTTCCCTATCCTTTCACCTTTAGTCTATGGGTGTCTCTTTCTATGAGATGAGTCTCTTGCAGGCAGCATATTGTTGGATTTTTCTTTTTAATCCAATCTGCCAGTCTGTGTCTTTTGATTGATGAATTCAGGCCATTAACATTCAGGGTTATTATTGTGATATGATTTGTATTCCCAGTCAATTGACTCATATTTGTTTTTGACATGATTTGGTTTCTCCTTTATTTGGCTATTCCTTTAGGCTAGCGCCTCCTGTTGCTGATTTGCATCGTTGTTTTTCATCTCTTCCTCATGGAATATTTTGCTGAGAATGTTCTGTAATGCTGGCTTTCTTTTTGTAAATTCCTTTAGCTTTTGTTTATCATGGAAGGATCTTATTTCATCGTCAAATTTGAAGGTAAGTTTTGCTGGGTATAAGATTCTTGGTTGGCATCCGTTTTCTTTCAGGGCTTGGTATATGTTGTTCCAGGCCCTTCTAGCTTTTAGGGTCTGGATTAAAAAATCTGCTGATATTCTTATTGGCTTCCCTCTGAATGTAATTTGATTCTTTTCTCTCGCGGCCTTTAAAATTCTGTCTTTATTTTGTATGTTAGGTATTTTCATTATAATGTGCCTTGGTGTGGGTCTGTTGTAATTTTGTATGTTTGGAGTTCTATAAGCCTCTTGTACTTGGTTTTCCATTTCATTCTTCAGATTTGGGAAATTTTCTGTTATTATTTCATTGAATAGATTGTTCATTCCTTTGGTTTGTTTCTCTAAGCCTTCCTCAATCCCAATAATTCTTAAATTTGGCCTTTTCATGATATCCCATAATTCTTGTAGATTCTGTTCATGATTTCTTACCATCTTTTCTGTTTGGCCAACTTTGTTTTCAAGATTAAATAATTTGTCTTCAATGTCTGAGGTTCTGTCTTCCAGGTGTTCTATCCTATTAGTTATGCTTTCTATGGAGTTTTTAACTTGGTTTATTGTTTCCTTCATTTCAAGTATTTCAGTTTGGTTTTTTTTCAGTATCTCTAACTCTTTATTGAAATGATCTCTTGCTTCCCGTATTTGGTCTTTTAACTGTTGATTGGTGCGATCATTTAATGCCTGCATTTGCTCTTTCATCTCCTCCTTCAATGCCTGCATTTGCTCTTTCATCTCCTCATTAGCTTCCCTGATCGTTTTAATTACGTACATTCTGAACTCCCTTTCTGACATTTCTTCTGCTGTGCTGTCATTGGGTGTTATTGATGTAGTATCTAGGTTTGTTTGGGACATTTTCTTCCCTTGTTTTCTCATATTGGTCAGTTGTCAGTGGGACCCTGAGATATTGCAGTTTTCCGCTACTGGCTTATAGTGTTCCGGTAGATTTCCAGTGTATCACCTCCCAGCCTTCAGTAGCCTGATGTCTTGGAGGAATCTGATAAAGCAGCTCATCGGAAGAAAACTGCCCCTAGCCCCCTACTGGTTCCACGGTTTGGAACTGGCTCTGTGCGGAAATGCTCTCACTGTGGGCCTGCGCCATGCAGCTGGCCGTGTGGGAGGAGCCCACTGCCGGAGTATGGAAGGCTACCTTGGGAAGACTCTAACTGCCCTGCCTGGCTCCAATAAGCCACCTCTATCTGGGTCTGCCACCCGGGCCGAGCTTTACCCAGTGGGCAGACTCACCCGTGGCTCTATTTCAGTCCAAGTCTCTCAATGCCTCCCCTTCTTAACTCCTGGGTTGTGGAGCGACCGGGGGTGCAGTCTCCCTCTAGGCCGCCATCTTGGATCGCCCCGTGAAGAGAGCCTGCAGCCGGAGTGGGCAGAGCCGCCTGAAGAGGTCTCTGGCTGCCCTGCCCTGATCCCAGAGGCTGTTTGCGGATCGCGGCTCTCCGCTGGTTCGTTGCCGGAGTACGCTGCGCTGCAGGGGCTCCGGGACTCGGAGCTTGTTCTGGTCAGAAAGGTTCTCACCTGCGGGCCAGTTCCGTTCTGAGAACCTGGAGAAGCTGGCTGTGTGGGCGGGGCCCACCGCCGGAGTGCGCAGGGCTGCCTGTGGATGACTCTAGCTGCCCTGCCCGGCTCCAATAAGCCACCTCTATCTGGGCCTGCCACCCGGACCGAGCTTTACCCAGTGGGCAGACTCACCCATGGCTCTATTTCAGTCCAAGTCTCTCAATGCCTCCCCTTCTTAACTCCAGGGTTCTGGAGCGACTGGGGGTGCAGTCTCCCTCTAGGCCGCCATCTTGGATTGCTCACCGGAAGGATTGAAGTAGAACTAGGTTGGACCACACCCAGCAGAAAGATGTTCTGTTCTAGGTGAGGAAACTGGAGGAGCTGACAAAGGCAGTTGCTGTGGACTGATTAAAACTTAGAGTGGACCCACCATTTGACCCAGCTATCCCACTCCTTGACCTATACCCAAACAACTTAAAATCAGCATACTACAATGATGCAGTATATCGATGTTTATAGCAGCTCGATTCACAGTAGTTAAGCTATGGAACCAACCTAGATGGCCTTGAACAGATGAATGGATAAAGAAAGTGTGGTATATGTACACAATGGAATATTTCTCAGCCATAAAGAAGAATAAAATTATGGCATTTGGCAGGTAAATGGATGGAGTTGGAGAATATCATGCTAAGTGAAATAAGCCAATCCCCCCCAAAATATTTTCTCTGCTAAGTGGATGATGACACATAATGCAGGGAGAGGCAGGATACGGGAAGAATGGAGGAACGTTGGATTGTGTAGAGGGAAATGAGGGGTGGGGAGGGGGCAGGGGAAGGAAAGATAATGGGATGAGATAAACATCATGACTCTGTTCATGTATGATTACACAAATAGTGTGACTCTACATCGGGTACAACCAGAGAAATGAAAAGTTGTAGCTCATTTGTATACAATGAATCAAAAAATAAAATTATCAAAAAATGTAGAAGTAAATAAAATAAAAACAATGGAGATCAGGAAGACTGTCAGGTGGCAAGAGTCCTTGAATTCTGTCAGACCGGAGTCCTGCCAGCCCATGCTGGGCTCCTGGAGGCAAAGCTGGGATGTTGTGCTTCTATACACACAGCTTCAACATAGCAGAGGGTGCTGCCACCACACTAGAGCCATAGAATCCACATGGACCCACTAAGGAAGAGGAAACTGACTAGAGTACATCTTACCCAGTTGGTATCTCCTGGGCTGTCCTCAGTCTATCAGAACTCACTTTCAAGGAACTAACCAGGATCATCTCACAGGAACAGCTTAATTTCTTCCAAGGACAATGCATCTGATGATCCAATCACCTTGCACTAGGCGCCCCTCACATCTTCTGAAGGTTCAACCACCTCCCAACCTTATCACACTGAGGTTCAAGCTTCCAGCACGGAATCCTTGGGGAACACTCCAACAATACCTTCACCATAGCATCTCCTGTTTAGTTTGTTAAGGCTGCTCTAACAAGGTACCATGAACTCTGTGGCTTCAAACATGAATTTATTGTCTCACAGTTTTAGAGGCTTTAAGTTCAAAATCTAGGTGTCTGCAGGGTCACACTCTCTCAAAGCTGCAAGAGAATCCTCCTTCGCCTCTCCCTGGCTTCTGGTGGTGTGCTGGCAACTTTGACAGTGCTTGACTTGCAGAGGCTTAACACTGATCGCAGCCTTAGTCACCACATGGCAGTCTCCTGAGTGTCTTATGAAGACACAAGTCATACTGAATCAGGTACCTACCCTACTCCAGTATGCTGCCTTCCTAAATAATTACATCTAGAAAGAAATTTCCAAATAAGGTCATATCCTGAAGTATTTGGAGTTAAAACTTCAACATATCCTTTTTTTTTTTTTTTTTTAGTTGTAGATGAACACAATACTTTTATTTTATTTATTTATGTGGTGCTGAGGATGGAACCCAGTGCCTCACATTCACGAGGTAAACGCTCTTCCACTGAGATACAACCCCAGCCCTACAGCATATCTTTTTTGAGGGAACAAAATTCAGTCTAAACACTCCCATATTTCCCTGTTCATCTCCCAGAAAGTTAGGCTTGGCTCTCAAAGAAGGCTCAACCTAAGAGATTCCTTCCCTGGCCTCGCTCATCTCTTCTTACCTGTTTCTTCCCTAGGAGTTTCTTAGGGAGACAGAATGGATTTGGTATCAATGTAGGGAATCCCAGTAACTAGGGCTCCCAGGTCAAACTGTGACTACAAGATTGGTCAACTCAGAGGGATGACCTTCACAGCCTCGGGACTCATTCTGGACACTCGCCTAGCTGGAGGTAGTAACAAGGATGCACGCTGGTGGAAGCGGATGGTGGACCCTCCTTAGCCCTCTGGCTTGGATATGGATACACTCTTCATGGGGTGAAATCTGCACACAAAAATATAAATATTGTCCTTTGCCTATCTCCCATGATCTATGATACTTACCAAGAACTTCTGGAGGTCATTAAGAATTCCCTCCCTGCCCGACCCTAATTGTTATAATCAATTCACTTTTATGCAAGTGGCCTTCCTAGAGATATCTGAAGACACTTAGTACAACTTCATCCCTGCCCCTGGTCATTTCTTCAGTAGGGATCAGTCTGTTTCATACCACACAGTAAGTCCACTGAGCAATCAGGCATGCTTTACAAGAAGGATGCTGCACAGACACCCCAAGCTTAGAGAGTTAGGTCCCAGCCCCCAATTGCTCATCCCTCACCATGCATCTCTGTCCAGATCCCCTTCACCCTTATGACAAATTCTACTTGTGGATTTAGCTCAGCATGGCTGCCATGGTGCCATTCTTTTTTTCCCTTGGGTCATCACCTTGTTTGGTGGCCTGGAGGTTGAAGTGTACCCTTCCCTCAGATTGGCATATCAGCTGCTGCCATCCAGGCCCAGACACCACTTCTTGATTTTCTTAAAGAAAAATATTTTAATTTGAAAAGAAGTTGGTCATTATACAAGAGCTACGATTTAACTCAGTAAACATCTGCTAGACAAATATTAGGGTTCAAACACAAAGGGGCAAGAAAATAAGGTACACCCCTGAGCTCCTATGTGACATCACTGAGAGAAGTACAACATGTACCGTCACCGGAACTCAGGGTACAACCTTAGAGGTCCTGTTCCTTCAAATCTGAGCTCTCCCTTCCCCCATGCCTTAGATTGCATTCATACTACCTGCTTAGGTACCTTCAAAATCCCAGTTTACACAAGCACCAACTTTCACAAGGTATAAATAAACAAACAAACCACAAAACATACCTGTGCATGCAAATATACAAGCATATGTACATACACAAGTATATAATATGTATCTATGAGCATGAAAAATAGTCAAGTGTACATCAGAAATAATGCCAACCTCGCCACAGCCAGTCTCATCTCAGAAGCCAACACAATGATTGGAACTTGGGCCCCAAAAGTTCATGAGTAGGAAACTGAATCCCCAAATTTGTGTGTTGATTATATTTGGAGGTAGGGCCTTTGGGAGTTATGAGAATTAGATGAGGTCAGAAGGTGGAGCCCTCATGATGGCATTAGTGTCCTTTAAAAAAGAGGAAGAGAGACCCAAACTGCCACACTTGCTCTGATGCCCTCTGCTATATTATCATGCAGCAAAAAGGCTCTTCCTTGAAAGTGAGCAGATGTTCTTGCCATGCCCTTAGACTTCCCAGCCTCCAGAACCATATGCCAAACAAACTTCTATTCTTTATAAGTCACTGGGCTTCAGGTATTTTGTTATAGCAACAGAAAATGCACTAAGACACCAATCTAACTCAAGGTCAGTTGAGGATGTGAAATGGAACGTTACATTGAGCAAAAAGAGGGATTATACCTTTAATAATGAAGTTGACTTAAAATAGTTACCATTTGGGTACTCACATGGACCCAAGGACCCAAGCATTGCATTTATATTTTACATCATTACTTTATTTAATTCATGTATTTCAATTATCTCATTTAATCCTCACCCCACTCTGAAAGAAGGTTTAGCTTTCTACATTTTACAAGTTACAGCTTATAAAAACCAGGCTTAACAAATAACAGGCTCAAGTTCACATAGCCAATAAATGAAAACTGGGAGAGCAAGGACTCAATCCCGAGTCTATTCTACCTCAAAGACCTTCTTTATAACCAAAAGTCACTGTCATTGTCCTGGCTCTGTTGTGGTCCAGAAAAATCTAGTTGGGGTAGGGGGTGCATTTCAGAACAATCCTCAAAGTTTAGGCTTGTTTCCAAGAGATGCCAACATCATCATCAGTTTCACACGTTCCTCCTGAGCAAAACTAGAAAGCAGGCACGGAGACCAGAGAGGTTGAATCAAGAGACCAGATTAAGGCTGTAAACAGGAAGCGAGGCTTCAGGCTGGTGGAGAGAGATTAATTTGAAGTTTAAAGGGATGGTAACCAAGGCAGGTTGGAATGAGAGGAGGGAGACATAGGCTGGCCCTGGGGATGGGTTTGCCATGTGGACTGTGAACGAGGCAAGGATAGCAGGGCTCCTTCTGATCAGTCACCAGGCAGCTGGGCGAACCAGCCTACCTAGGAGGTAAATACAGATTCCCTCATTGGCCTGTCAGGCAGCTGGCACCTCCCTGCCAACTTTCCCTTTGCAGCAACTAGAGCTACTCATCCACAAAGGAGCAGTGGCCAGCCCGACCAGGCAGCCACTAGGAATCCTTAGAGGCCAGCACTGCTGGTTCCAGCCTGTGACAGCTCCCAGACACAACACAGGTAGCTCCCTGGGTGCTTCCTCCAGGAGGCTGAGCACAGTCCAGACTGCGGTGGCCCTCCCAAACAAGCCTTTTTAGGTTGCAGACGGTGCCGTGTTTATAGTCCCAGGGACGGAACATCCTTTGCTCACAACCCCACGTCCCACCCCTACCCAGTATCTCTCCCACTTTGGCAGATGCCTAGACTCTTAGCAATCTGTGCAGACATGTTGTGAGTCACTGTCAGTTCAAGTACACAATATTCCCAGACTTCAGCCCTCGTCCACTTGCCTTGCACACCTCCCACTTGGAGCGCTGCTGGAGGCAAACTCCCGGGGAAGCAGCAGCCCCTGGTGCTCGGGAACAGACCATGACAGCAGGCAGGACAGCCACACAGCAAGGTGGCTGATAAGCAGCATGCTCAGTGTGTGACAGGCAGAGTCCCAGAGATTTCATATCCTCACAGCCCTGTGCACCCGTGATTGTTATAGGGAAACTGAGGTTAAGAGAGATTAATCTATATACACACTAACGTGAGTGAGAGAGCTGAGGCTCCAAACCAGATCTGCTGTTTCTAACATACAATCTTCCATCTCACATCATTATCCTTCCAATTATGTTTGGTAGCAGTCCCAAGAGTATCAGTGCAGCTTATGGGGTAGACACCAGGTTCAGTGCTTTGTGTGTACCTAGTCTTTTAATCCTTCCAAAGAGCACCGAAGAAAATCCAATCCTCGTCTTCATTTTAGAGGAGAGTGTGAAGCACAGAGAGCTTAGCAGGCAAGGGAGGATGAGGAGGTGAGCTGCCTGCTGTGTTCCTCAGGCCCTTTGCCTTGCTCTTGCCAGAGGCCACTCACCTGGTTAGGGTGGACACAAGTCCATTTGACTTCAAGTTCTTAAAAGCTGATCTACAGACCTCGGCTGAGGTCAGAGGTGCTGAAAGGATGAGTGGCCATAGACTGCCAATGGATGGTTTGGAGGTTGGGTATGTATATAGTGACCCCATAAAATTGCTCTTCAAGGAAAATGGAGAAAGAAAGTGGGGGTCTTGAGCAAAAGAAGATGGCTAACTGGGAAGGGAGGAGGTTTCTGAAGATTCACAGGACAGGGACAGGAGCAGGAAGGAAAAGCCCATCAAAGAGACAATACAAATTAGCTCTTCCACTGGGCTGCCCTTGGTCTCAGACTACAAAGGGCCTTCACAGACACCAACAGATATTTAGGGATTCAAAAGTTCCACATAGAGGATAACATGGCATATGGAAAAGGATGGAGTTCTTGAGCAAGGGGAAAACACGAAGTCCCACCAGACATGCATCCATGCCAGGAAGTGGGTTGGTGTGCTCTGGAATAGTTAAGTGAATTCAGGAAGAAGCCACACAAGCATCAGGACCTGCCACACCGTGATGCTCACTTGAGCATGATCACTCCCGGCGGGGCTCCAACCTCTCATTTGGGAATGTCTCCGCTTTAGTTGGTCACTTTGTCTGCTACTAACCAGGAAGAGAACCCACTGAACTAGTGATTCCTGAGGACCTAGAGTAACCCACAAGGATTAGAAGGCAACCCTCTCCCTGCTTCTCACCCCTGGAGTAGGACCAGTTCAGCTTTACCTTACGTTCACTGAGCACCTGCTAAGCCATCATGCTGCCTTCTAGAACACCAGCTAACTCTGAGCTCCTGAAGAGTGCTTAATAACTATGATTACTTTGAGTTCAGAGAAATCCTCATTAATTGGACCAGGATCTGCACTTTTAGGTTTATCTTCATGTCTAGTATTTTCTGAGTAAGGATATGGTATTCTGAAATATAAATAGATGGATAGATGGTTGGACAGACATTAAATTAAGTTTTCATCTTAGTTCCTCCATCAACTTTGTGACCTTGAAAAATAGTCACTTGGTTGCTTGTTTTTCCCTGTAAAATGGCCTTGTCAAAGCTCCTTTCACAGGACTATTGTGAGAAAACTACCTCTAACATACCCAGAGACTCTCATTATTCTCCTCTTTGTGTTAAAACCATCCTTTAGAATTGTGTCCAAATTCCACAGCAAAGATCTAACTCAAACATTGCTTAAAACCTTCAGAACGTCTGTTTTTGACATCAAGTTGGCCCAAGGTTTGACAGCCTGGTACCCATAGTGTCCCACCCAAGAACATTTCCTTCAAAACAGGTTCCTGTTACAGAAACAGCCATGGTTTTAAATATACTCCCTTCTCTCATAAAAATGCCCCAGCCAGCTAAAGTCATTCTGTTTAAAATATTTAATTAATACCTTCACAGGGGTCTGTTCCTTATTAAAGACTCTTGGGGACTATGTCTTAGGGGCAATGCTTTGTTCTAAGCAGCTCTATGTGTTACAGATAAATAAAGTGCAGGAATGTGCTTTCTATTAAAAGCAGGGAAGCTTGCCTGCCTGCTGTTGCAAACCCCTTTGTCATTATGGTGACACATTAAGGCATAATCCAAGTACAACATACAAACACAAACAGTGTAAATCCATCCACTTAGTAAAAAGAGTCCCAGGAAACCCACAAGAAAGGTCTGGTAATTAGCCGAGGGGATTAAACACTGGATGAGCACTTCCTTTACCTCTTCTCCCAACTGAGGAGGCCACACAACCTTGCTCCACAGGAAACAGAAACAAAAACACAAAGGCACTTACTGGCTCCACTCCACCTCCAGCATCTTCTGGGCTGCTCAACCTGGGGAAGGTAGGAGCAGCTTTGGCTCCAAGTCCCCGCTTCTAAGCAAATAAGCACCTGCAGCCCCCTTTGTCTCAAGATGCTCCTCGTGTCAAGAGGTTTGGGGACAAAATGTTTTATTATAAAAAAATAATATAGGATCAACTTTGAGAACTTTGGAAAATATGAAAACAAATCATAATTCAACCCACTAGAAATAACTTTTATTCATTTCTCTACTTCTATATGTAGTTTCAAAAAACTGTCATAACACCAATTTATCCTTTTTTTTCAGACTTCTCTCTTACTATGATACCCAGAGTATTCCCTATGTTGATTTTTCTTTGTTAAAAACTTTGTTTTCTGCAGGGTGCAGTGGCACATGCCTGTAATTCCAGTGGCTTGGGAGGCTGAGGCAGGAGGATCGCGAGTTTGAGTCCAGCCTCAGCAAAAGCGAGGTGCTAAGCAACTCAGTGAGACCCTGTCTCTAAATAAAATACAAAATAGGGCTGGGGATGTGGCTCAGTGGTCAAGTGCCCCCGAGTTCAATCCCTGGTACAAAAAAAAAAATAATAATACTTTGTATTTTTGGAGTGGTTTTAAGTTCACAGCTAAATTGAAAGGAAAATAGAGATTTCCCATGAACTCCCTGCTCCCCATGCAAAGCCGCCTCATCAACATCCAACCAGAGTGGCATATTTGTTACTGATTTGTTGCTGATGAACCTACATTGACTTATCATAATCACTCAAAGATCACAGCTTACATCAGGTTCACTCTTGGTGTTATACCTACTATGGGTTTGGACAAACATGTAATACCATGTATCCCTCTTGTAGTATCATACAGGGTAGTTTCACTAAGAATCCTCTGTGTGATGCCTGTTCCCCTGCTTCGGTACCACCAACCACCCCAGGAAACCACTCATCTTTTTATTTTCTCCACAGTTTTGCCTTCTCCAGAATGTCACACAATTGGAATCATACAGCATGTAGCCTTACAGACTGACTTTGTCTTAAATTTCCTCCGTGTCTTTTCATGGCTTGACAGCTCATTTCTTTCAGTACTGAATAATATCCCATTGTCTGGATATATCAGTTTATCCATTCACCTACTGAAAGATAACTTGATTGTTTCTGAGCTGTGGCAATCATAAGTAAAATTGCGATTATCATCTGGGTACAGGCTTTTATGTAGACATCAGATTTTAGCTCCTTTGGGTAGATACAACAGAGCTCAACTGCTGGATCAGGTGGTAAAAATCTTTTAGTTTTTTAATAAATTGTCGATCTGTCTTCCAGAGTGGTTGTGCCATTTTGTATTTCTACCAGAAATGAACAAGAGTTCCTGTTTCTCCAATTCTCATTCACATTTGGTGGTGTTTGTGTTCTGGATTTTGATCATTCTATAGGTGTGCAGTGGTATCTTGTTTTAAGTTACATTTTCTTGATGACACAAGATTTGGACCATCTTCGTATGCTTATTTGTCATTTGTGTATCTTATTTGGGGAGGTGTCTGTTAAAAATTTTGACTCATTTTTTAAGCAGGTTGCTTTCATATTATTGAATTTTCAGAGTTCTTATATATTTTAGATAATAGTCCTTTATCAGATGTGTCTTTTGCTAATATTTTCTTCCCGTGTGGTTTATTTTCTTATTCTCTTGACTTTGTCTTTCACAGAACAGAATGTTGGCATTTTAACAGTCAGGCTTAGCAATTATCTCTTCCATGGGTAGTGTCTTTTGTGGTATTGTCTTTTATTTTTAACTGCCAAGGAGGAATCACTGTAGGATTGGCCCAACGTGGATATAATCAATTATTTCCTGTATGGCAATCACTGAGGTTTTTGGTTTTGGGGTTTTTTTTGTTTGTTTGGTTTGGTTTTGGTTTTGGTTTTGGGTACCAGTGACTGAACTCAGGAGCACTCAACCACTGAGCCACATCCCCAGCCCTATTTTGTATTTTATTTAGAGACAGGGTCTCACCAAGTTGCTTAGCACCTCACTTTTGCTGAGGCTGAATTTGAACTAGTGATCCTCCTCTCTCAACCTCCGGAGCCACAGAGAACCTATCTGAATTTTGAAATAACCCAAAAGAGTAGACAAAAACTGATGTATCAAGTTGTGATCATTACATTGTTTACATAATCAAAAACTTGAAACAAAAATATTTATTTTAGAATGATTCATTCCAAGAGAATGATTGAATCAAAGATTATGAGTAATTTTAGAGTATTAATATACTTTGCTAATCTATCTTTTAAAAGGCTGTGAGAATACCTATCTCACCACAATTTTTTTTTTTTTTTTTTTTAAGTAAAATCCACCATGAGACTGCTTACCCCTTTCATGCATCATGGGAACACAGTTACCATTCCTCATTTTGAATTCCCATTTACAATTAAAAAAAAAAGAAAAAAGACTAGGAGACATGGCTTCTGAGGCCCCTAAAGAAAGGATACACCCCTCCTCCCACCTGGGTAAATTAAGAGGGAACACTGAAGGTCTTTTGCAAAATCTAACATGGTTGAAAGCAATGCTTTAAACTTTGGCCCCTGTACTGCAGCCAAGATCTTGTAAAAGTTTGTTTATTTTTCTCTACTTTTCCCTTTGATAATCAACAAATTTAATGCATTCATTTAAAATCCCACAAGTCTGTTCCTTTTCCCAGGAGCAGAATGAAGTAATCTAGTTCCCACGTTCTGACAGCATGGTTTGGGGGCCATCAAGAATGATAGCCCCCAGCCCATTAGAGTCAGGGGTAGTTCAAATAACTGGAGGTTTGCTAAAACAATCAAAGAATTTGCACCAGAGCCTTGGAGATCTTCCAACACTGAACTGCCCAATTATTCTCTCCTACAAGAGTTAAGTCTTCCCTCTACCTGACTATAGCTACATCTTGAAATTTATTTGAGCTTTGCTATTATAAAAATCAATTTTCTTCTTGTTGGAGACACCAGCAATGCTTTTCTGCAATAGGGAGAACCCAGCTGCATAAGCTCACAGCTCCTATGCGTCACATCTTACCTAAAGCCATTGTGGAGACTGGCAGGCGGACTCTCAGCTCAAGGTGCACTGGGCACCTTATGTTTTGAGGGTAAGACTTGGGAAGAGACCTTCATAAGAGCCTTCTGGTCTTTAACAGTCAGTGACTACAAAGCAGGTACCCAAATTCACCAAGAATCTCAGCTACGTTTCATGACATGGCTATAAACCAGCTCCGAGTATGAATTTGTTAGTCTCAGGTTGTGCTGAGTGACTCTGAAATGTCTGATTAAAGAGACTAGCTTCAGTTTCCACTTTGCAAGCCTGCCTTGGATTTATTGCCACCTCATGGGATTGCCTCAAGCAGGGTCTCTCCACTTAAGTGGCAGGCAGGTTAACTATTTCATTGCTCTTTCCAAGCTCTCTCCCTAACTGCCCAGTGGCCTTCCCTCTCCTAACTCCACCCTAGGGCCCTAGGAGTGTACTCTGCATGGTGCTTTCTGCAAAGAGCTTATTAAACACAGAGCAAAACAACCAACAAGTCTGGATGTCTTTTTGAAGGGAAAAGAAGCTATTTAGAAAGAGTTGATTGTAATATATATGCTTTTTTAAATTAACTAATTTTTTTATGTATTTATATATTTTGTACTGTTGAACACTGAACCCAGGGCCTTGCACATGGTAAGGAAGTACTATCAGTGAGTTACAAACCCAGTCCCAAATATGTTTTCAGGCCATTTAAAATCTTTTAAAATACAGAAATACTGAAAATCAATTTTTTTCAAAAAGGACTCTCAAAAGCCAAATAATCCTTACTAGTATTTTAAATAAAACATGTAAGTTTGGAAAGTTTAAATAACTCAGAAAGGTATAAAGTTTAAAGTGTAAAAATAATACAAAGCCTACTATGTATTTACTTATATTGGTAAATTACTTCTGATGTAACTATGTACATTTTGAAATACGCTAGGTGTTCAAAAATATAATCCTTACAAAGAATGAGACAACCCTGTACTATTTTCATTTTTCTATTTTACAGAGGAGGAAACCAAGTGAGAAAAAGAGAAAAAAGTAGCTTGTCTAAAGTCTCTGAGGTAATAAGCAACAGGGCAAGGATGTGGTCCCAAGTGTGATCTCAGAGTCATTGGGGCACACGTACCAGCTCCCACAAGTCACTGTAGTAACTGACCAACATCCAGGTGCCAATTCCAGCACCTGCCAACTCAGTGATCAGGCCACGCCCCTACTCAAACTCTAAATAACTTTCCATGTCACACACCATCACTGTGGAGTAGATATGATATGGAAAATATCAGTTAGCACCAAATTAGTTACAGACATGCATCTTAAAGAAAATGGACTTTACCAAGCAGAAAGATACCCTTTTTTTAAGGGGATACCAATTTTTTTTTTTTTTGCAGTGCTGGGGATTGAACCCACGGCCTTGTGCTTGCGAGGCAAGCACTCTACCAACTGAGCTATCTCCCCAGCCCAAGGCAATACCATTTTTAACACTTAAAAATGAGTCCATGTATGTGACTACATGTCTCTATTAAGGACTACATGACAACAACAACTAACATCTTAACAAAATTTAGGTTGAGATGCTGATTAATAGCTATCGCATTTCGCCTTAAACATTTGATATAGGAGGGGGAAGAAGACTGATTTGAATAAGTAGATGAAAATAAGTTGCAGACTATTCAGTATCTACCAGGTAGCCAGCATGGTGCTAAGAGTTTTATGTGTATCAGTGTCTTTAAGCTCATAAATGTGAAGTAAACACCAGTATACCAATATGTAGATGAGGAAACTGATCAGAGATGTCAAGTAAGCTATCCAAGACCATACAATGGTTAAGTGGCTGAGTTAGTTCATTAGGGCTGCTGTAATAAAGTACTACAGACTAGTTG
Source organism: Sciurus carolinensis (assembly GCF_902686445.1). Classification (NCBI taxonomy): domain Eukaryota; kingdom Metazoa; phylum Chordata; class Mammalia; order Rodentia; family Sciuridae; genus Sciurus; species Sciurus carolinensis. The sequence goes on along the minus strand of NC_062226.1, from coordinate 50,705,296 downwards.
GCCCAAACAACAGAAATTTATTTTCTCTCAGTCCTAGAAGCTACAAGTCTGAGGTAAAGGTCAGTCATAACTGACTTGGCTTGCAGATGTCCATCTTCTCCTTATGCCTTTACAAGGTGTTTGCTCTGTGTGCCTATGTCTTAATCTCTCTCTCTCTTTTTTTTAAATAAGGATGCCAGTCTTATTGCATTAGTTCCCACTATATGACTTCATTTTAAAATAATTACTTCTCTAAATACCCTATTTCCAAATATAGTCACATTCTAAGGTACTGGAGATTAGGGTTTCAACATAAGAATTAGGAAGAACCCCATTCAGTCCATAATGTGGGTGAGTTTTGCTTTTTTTTTGTTTGTTTGTTTGTTTTGTTTTGTTTTGTGACAGGAATTGAACCTGGGAGACTTGGCCACTGAGCTACATTCTGGCCATTTTTATTTTTTGAGACAGGGTCTTGCTAAGTTGCTGAGGCTGGCCTCAAATTTGTGATCCTTCTGCCTCAGCCTCCTGAGCCAGAGGGATTAGAAGTGTGTACTACTGTGTTCAGTTAAGTCAGGATTCTGATCCAAATCTGTGATGTTGGAAGCTTGGAACCTAGCACTGTTTCTACTATCCCATGCTGCCTTCAAATGCACAAAGATTCCTTAGCTCCTTTGACCTGTTCCAATGTGACTTAGGGAATACCACAAAAATGATAATATCTATTCATGATCATTATAGCTCTTTTAAACATAGTGAACAAAAAACAACTCAAGGCTGGAAGCACAGCAATTGATTAGTCTCTGCTGCAGACAAATATAAGATGATGATCCTTAATATAGCCTTATTGTTCATTTTCCCTCGAGTTTCCACAGATAAAGGCCCCTGCTAACCCATGGCTGGTCTCCATCTGCTACCCAAGGACTCTCTGGAGGGTTACCAGATCTGAGCCAGCCACGTGGAGTATCCACCAATTGGGCAGAACATGGTCAGAAAGCTGTATCTGCTACCTTCATTTCTTCCCATGATATATAATCCATGCCCATTTACATTCCTTAAAATATCATCTTCCAAGTTTGACTCCTTTGTATATGTCACCTTCATCATTTCTGCCATATCTGCATTTGTAATTTTATTTGCTATTTTTAAATCATCTTACATGTTTTATTTAAACATATGTTAAAAGGGAAGGTTTATACAATCATCTTAAGTGAAAAACCTGCATAATTTGCCACAGATAGAAGGTAACCAGAAAAAGTGCAAGAAAACAAATACGATTATTAAATTTTAGCTAGTTCCTTGACAACTCTCTCTGCTTTAAAAAAAAAAAAAAAGTAGGAAATGTGCAAGTGTTTAAGATACACTAGTACTAGAGACTTTCTTCTAAATTAATTGGAAGGTTAAAGCAAACATGAAGAGGGAAAAACATTCTCACCCTAGGATCAATCAATGCTGTCTAACACTAAGACTCTGTCCTACCAAAAACCAATTCCATGTCAGTTTGAGAAATGCTGCTTTCTAGTTTCAAAGCTCTGTAATGACAATCTTCTACTATAAACAGAACAGATATTTTATACTTGTTTTCTAAATGGAGAAAATTGCAGCAAAATTGTAGTCATTTTTAGAAACTTCTAAACCCTAGCCAGGCCTCCTATTTGGAATTTAGACTTGGACAACTGCACTTAGGGTCCAGGAATGAGACCCAAATAGGAGGGGAAACGGGGAGGGCCAGAAACACTGCTGAAAAGATGGCTTTCTAGAGTTGACTCAGCCCCTTTGTTGGTCTTGAGCCAAGTACTACACAACTGGAAACCAAATCCTGGTTGAGAGACACATGCTAGACCCAAGTTTCCGGACTCAGTCTCTGACCAGGTTGTAGAGGGTGCTGGGATAACATCCGCTTCTCCCAGGGAAGGAGGGACTGCTGCTCTCTTTGCTCAGCTGTGGCAACTGATTTGACCAGAAGATTTACCAGGTCCCTCCTGCCCTGCCTTTGTTTTGCCAATTGCTGACCCATTTCTAAAATCAGAGGAGCCTCTAACCCTGGCTCTGAAAGTATGGCCACCAGCCGTACCTGGGAGCTTGTTAGAATTGCAGAATCTCAGCAGTCCCCCACCTCCATGCCCCTTATCAAATGAGTCCCAAATTCCCAATGATTGCGATGCACACTAAAGTTCAAGAAGCACTACTTTATGGTCAGAAAGCTATCCTGGACCTAATGTCAGTTCCTTCAGCGGTGTCCTCCTCACACTGCCACTCTGAATGCAGACAAATGTAAAACTTGGAGTATCAGTTCTAAGCCAAGGTCCCATACTTACCAGGATAGGGAAACTTGAGCTGGTCATTCAGTCCTGCTGGGCCTCTGTCGGAGCACCTATGAAACAAGGAGAGCAAAATGTACATCCCAGAGTTGTCTAGAGTAGTCCCCAAGAATGCCACAGTACACATAGGGAGTGCTCAGGGTAGGGTGTTCACTCAGAAAATATGCACTAAGGAGCTACAATGTCCAGGTGCTGCCACACTGAACAGGAAAGACAAGTCAGAAGGAAACAAAGAATTAAAAAATGTCAATAGTGACCCAGAAGAAAATAAAGCTCATGAAAGAGTAATAGGAGTGGGGGCAGGCACCATTAGCTGGTGATGAGGGATGGTGTGTCTGAGGAAATGACATTCAAGTGAAGACCCAAACTGGGACAAGAGGCACATGGAAATCTGGAATAGCTCCTTCTGGACAGAGAGTACACTAGGGAGAAGTACAAAAGCTCTTATCTGGAACTAGCTTGGTGCAGAAGAGGAAGAAAGACCAGGCTGGTTGAAGTGTATGTGTCATTGGATGAGGCTAGAGAAGCAGCTTCAGAATTTCTACCACCACCATTATCTTTCCTTCAGCTCTATAATCGCCCATGTTCACCCCCCTGAATCTGGATAGAAAACCTTTCATATTCTCCCACATGACAGACAGCAGAGAAGCTGGGAGAACAAGGGTCGTCCTTCCCAGTGTCCAGCTTCACAGAAATTTACCTGAGTTCCCACGTGGAATGGAAGCATGTCAGCCCCAATGTCACGTGCTTTGGAGAAGGAAGTGAGACGCTGCTCTGCAGAAAGCCCATGTGTTCTGACTGGAGAGAGTTGATGTCTCCCAGCTGGGATGGATTTTCTGCTGATTTTGCAAATAAGCCAACCGTGCCGAATCCAAAGGGAAGCATGCCCAAAGCAGCCAGCAAGATCAGATTTGAGGTTTTCACCGAAAGTTTAGGTGGTGTTAACTATGAACCAGACCTGGTGGCTCCAAGGGGGCCCTCAACCATGTCAGCCAGAATGCAAGGAAGTTTGGGGTAGGGGGAAGACTGGTAGCTAGTTAGAGATTTAAACCTCACCTGGGATATCACACCACACTACGTATCCAAAAAGCAGTTTACAGAGAACTGATAGCTGCTCCGGGCTTCAGTCGAACAATCCCGGATACATCGTAGGTCTCAACATCCCCCTTTTGCAAATGAGACCTCCACTGCTCTGAGAGGTGATAGTCTGCCTGGTGCAGTAGAACCAGGACTTGAAAGCAGATCTGGCCCTGACTAGTGGCCTTTCCAGTCGTCCAGCCACTGCCATCAGCAGCATACCCCGTTTCCTCTCCTCAAGCACATCTTTCTTCCCCCGTCCTTCCTTGACCACCACTGCTAACTTTAACTTCTCCTCCCTTGCTATCTTCATTCATCCAAAAGCAAAATCTGAGCTCATCTCCCTAATTGAGGGTCAGATGATTGGCAATTTATTTCCATCTCCAACCTTACTTCCACTTTACCCCATCGCCAAACCTAGTCTCGGTTCCCAGCCTCTGGGATGTGGACATCTTTGAGGAGCCAGTACTCTACCTACCACACAGTATCTCCCCCAGCAGCCGTGTCTTGGCAACAACTTTACACTAGGGAGATTTACTGCTGCACTTGTTAAATCACCACTATCACCACCTCCACAAGCTCCAAACACTCAGCCAGGTGTTCCCAGTTTGGAGTGATTTAATCCTTAAGAATCTTTAATTTTTTAAACTCTTTGCTCCATTTTTAAAAATCCCTCATACTCTGGAAGGAAGAACTCCAAAGTCCCATCTCAGTCCCCCTACACAACACTAAGACTTAGAGACAGCTCAACCCTCCTCAGGTAGGGCCCCAATCTGAAAGGTTCAGTTCCAGAGGATAAAGTTACTGAGTGTCTCTCTGCTGGAGAGAGCAGAGCCATTTCACAGTCTTAATTAGAACATGCCTTCCTTTGACAATCGACCTAGACAATGTTTATAGCTACACAGTCTCTGTGCAGTGTGTCAGCATCTCACCTCCTCCCAAGTGAGGCCAGGAGCCTGCACAAATGCACTCAGCTCGTTGCTTAACTAATTACATCACACATAGCAGAGTCACCAAGGCTGGCTGAATCTAATTACGCTAAATGCATCTACACGGAGATTTCCAGTACACCCTGAGAGATGTTTTAAAGATTTCAATCCTTGGAAAAAAGGCTGTAATGAAGTCTGACCGCATTGTTGGGTTGGTCTGGGGTAATGTAAACACAAGGCAGGGCTCTGTGTATCTGATTCTTCCTGCTGTAAACTCTTCCAGGGGCCTTAGGGCACGGAGTGTGCTTTCCACATTGTGCAGCTCCCTTCAGAGAATCCTGTGCTAAGAGCACAAATACCCCAGCTCTTTGGATGCCAAAGAACAAAATCAAGAGTCTCACCTGCCTTTCTTTTTACAGATCTCTACCACACATCAGCTTTTATCAAGAGTTCTGAGAGATGATGTGGGGAAAACAAAGATGAATGAGGCAGGCTTAGGGCAGACCAGCATATAGGGGATCCCAAATAGCATGTTTTGGGGGTTCACTTTATAAAGTGTTTTTTTGTTTTTTGCTTTTTGCTTTTTTTTTTTTAGCTATTTGGTATTTAGTAGGGCTGATGAGAAAATGATTGAATAGTCGTATGCAGAAGTTATTTCACCCACTTTACCTCCACTGGCTAAAATGAAATATTCAAAACACTTTTGCTCATTTCCAGAGTTCTTTTAATTTTCTTTTTATTATTTTGCTTAACTTTGAAATTTTATTTAATTAATGTATTTATTTATTCACAGTACTGGTAATTGAACTCAGGGGTGCTCTACCACTGAGTTACACCCCAGTCCTTTTGTTCTTAATTTTTTCATTTTGAGACAGGGTCTCAGTAAGTTTGAGTTTTGCTTTAAGCTTGTGCTCCTCCTGCCTCAGCCTCCCAAGTTGCTGGGAGTGCAGACATGCGCTCTTATTTTCTTTCCACGTTTAAATTGTGGTTTGTTAATTTTGAGTTTAGGCAATAAAATAATTCACTCATTGCCAATAAACAGCACCGGTGTTATGTGGTTTCAGAATTATAACTGACTCCCTGCCACATTCAGATCACTGTCCCCTGAGACCACTCAGGAGTCAGTGGCCATAAGTTTACTATGGCCATTAGTTTACCATGATAATTGCACATGCTTGTCGAAAGAAAGAAAGAAAGAAAGAAAGAAAGAAAGAAAGAAAGAAAGAAAGAAAGAAAGAAAGAAAGAAAGAAAGAAAGAAAGAAAGAAAGAAAGAAAGAAAGAAGAAAGAAGAAAGAAAGAAAGAAAAGAGAGAGAGAGAGAGAGAGAGAGAGAGAGAGAGAGAGAGAGAGAGAGAGAGAAAGAAAGAAAGAAAAGAAAAGAAAGAAAGAAAAACAAAACAAAAAAACACCTCTCAGCAATATTCAGTGGACCATGGGAATAGCTTTTGTGTTTCCATTCAGGATGCTATCTACTATAAATAAGGGAGAAACTCATTCCCATTTTGTCATTCAAGTAAGGAATAATATCGTGTACCCAAGTTAAGTGACACTGCCCATATTTTTATTTCATTCATTCAACAAATATTTATTATATGTCCAGAATGTACCAAGATTGTTTCATTTACTGAAACTATTCTAAAGAACAAATCATATAATGTCCTTGTTTATATGAGGTTTACATTTTACTAGGGTATGGGGGAAATAAACAATTAACAAATAAATCCTCAGATTCATTTCAGATAATGATAGTTTCGATGAAGGAAATGAACTAGATGTGATTGAGATGTCAGGGTATTCAAGAGCTCAATAAATACCCTGCCTATAACTATAGAGATTTTATTTATAATTGATCTGATATCAGTTAGGCTAGAAGGAGCTGTCCACGCAAAGATTTGGCAGAAAAGCAGTTCAGGCAAAGTCAGTAGCAAACAGGAAAGCCCACAAGAGCTTGTGGCTTCCAGGAACAGACACAAGAGGCTAGTGAGGATGCAGTGGAGTAAGCCAGGACTAGGTGGTGGGGAATGATGGGGGAGGGAAGAGACACAGATTTTACAGACCATGATGAGAATATTAGATTTTATTCTAAATGTGATGGGAAACCATTAAAGAGTTTAACAAAGCAAGTGACATGATCTGATTTACCCTTTTAAGAGATCACGCCACTTACTGTGTGAAGAATGGATTATTGTGGGGAAAAGAGTAGAAATAGGATGAACACGTGAGCCTTATTGCTGGAATCTAAGCAAAAAATAAGGTTTGGGCTATGATTACAATTGTGCTGTGGAGGTGTGAAAGGCAGTTTTGGAATCAGGACATGTTTTGGAGGTGTGGAGAAGAGTGGAATCAAGGACAATGACAGTACTATCAGCTGAAATGGGGATGATGTGGGACAGGAGGCAGTGACATATTTGTAAGCACAGGAAATCAAAGGTTCTGTCATGGACATGGACATGTGGTGGTATGGCCTGAATTTGTACATGTCAAATTTGCAGTTGGGTGCACATGCTCAGTGGAGAGGTCAGGGGAAGTTGTAATTTGTGAGCACTCATTTGTAGACAGTATTTTTAAAGCCTCAGATCCAAGAAGAGGGTATAGACAGAGATTAAATCCACAGAAGCATTAGTGTCCTTTACTAGATCCATGTTACCAGAATCTGCTTAGCTGGTCCATCTTTACAGCACTTTGAACATCGTACCTGCTCTAAAGTAGCTCACAGTCTAAGATGAGACAGGCAGGTGCTTTCAAAACAGTAAGTTGTTATATGACAGTATGAGCAGGGCAGTGTGGGACAGCAGAGGAGAGGGTGAGTAGGAGCCTGAGCCACCAGGGATACTCCACAGCGATGCTGTCATTGAGAAGGGTCCTGAAGGATAAGGATGGTTCTCCCAAGTAGAGCAGAGGAAGTAACACATGCAAGGGTATTCTAGGCCAAGAGAACTTTTTTCATAAGTCAACATTTTATATCATATATGGAAAATATAACACAACAAGAATATCTACAAAAATTCAAAGAAAGAAAAGTAGGAAAGGCAGACAGGTTGTACCAGCTGGTGTAACATAAAGTAAGGGTAATTAAAACATCATGGTCCTGGTTTCAAAAATAAAATCCAGAAGTAGGCTCCAAAACATTTGAGAATGTAAGTTATGACAAAGGTGGTGAATCATATCAGTGTGTAAAAACACAGCTCAGCAAATGGGGCTGAGACAACCAGGTAGTCAGAGAGAGAGAAAAAAAAAATAAAGCTGGATTACTAAATTTATCAACCAGATCAAAGTAAATTCCACATGGGCATAAAGCACTAGAAAAAACCTGAAAGAATTATTTTATAATCTTAGAAGTGGAAAGACTTACATGTGAAAAAAACAGAGAAACCATAAAAAATAAAATTGACAAACTCCATTTTGCACAAATAAAAAAATTATATACAAAAAGCACAACCCCAACAAATTGAAAAGATGGACGATGACATACTGAGGAAACTTATGTAACAAAAGACTAGGTCTCTATGTATATTCAAACATCGTATGTCAATTAGGAAAGGTCAAAAATTTAGTAGGAAAATGGACACAGGACCTGCATGGACTACACACACACATTCTCTCTCACTCCAAAAAAGACAACACTTATTGAAGAGAAAGCAAATAAGCTACATTTCTCACGTTTCAAATTAGCAAGTACCAAACCTTTTATTTCTTTTGGATTAAACCCAGGGGTTCTTAACCACTGAGTCACATCCCCAACCCTTCTTATTTTTAAATTTTGAGACAGAGTCTCAATAAGTTGCTTAGGGCCTGGCTAAGTGCTGAGACTGGCCTCAAAATTGCAATTCTCTTGCCTCAGTTTCCTGAGCCACTGGGATCATAGGCGTGCACCAACATAACCTGCACAAGTATCGAACTTTTAAAGTAGCACTGTTGGAAAGAGTGGAAACAGTCATTTGTGTTGTTACAGAGCTTATAAATAGATGCAACCTCAGTGCAAGATAGTGGAACACATAAAAATGTATGGCACCTATAACCTTTAATCCTGTTATTCTGCTTCTGAGAATTTATCCTACACATATACTGGCACAAGTGCATGAACATACAACCACAAAGATATTCTTGCATTTTTTTTAATATTAGCAAAGAATTGGAAATAACCTAAATGATCATCATCAGTAAGGGACTAGTTTAATAGATGGTGACATTTACTTCCAATGTTTTAGGTTTTTAAAATTTTTTTTAGTTCTCAGTGGATCTTTTTATTTTGTTTATTTTTTTATATGTGGTGCTGAGGATCAACCCAGGGCTTGCACATGCCAGGCAAGTGCTTGACCACTGAGCCCCAACTCCAGCTCCACTTCCCATGTTTTAAAGAAGTCATTCAAAAAAGATGTTCTCTTTGTGCTAAACACTACCAAGACATAATGTCAAATTTTTCAGAATGTGAAAAGCAATCTACCATTTTGAAAACGAAATCCATATATTTGTACTTGTCTACAAGAAGTCAGAATCAGCAATCAGCAGTTGCCTAGAGGGAGGAGACCAGGACGGCTGGGATATAGAAATGGCAGGGAGACTTATTTTCACACATACTCTTGAATGCTGAGCAATTTGCATGCCTTCCTATTAAAAGTCAATTAAGTACCAGAAAGATGAAGACACAGTCATTTCATCTTGTGGCTTGAGATTAGGATGTGTGTGGGGGTGGTAACAGATGAAACTGAGTAACGAAATTGATCTTGTGGAATTATGAGCATTAGAATGTTCTTAGCACTTAGCAGAGTGCCTGGCTCATTTTAGGTGTCCAATAAATGTTAGCTATTATTACCCACAGATTACATAGCAAAATCACACATCATTTAGTGAAGTGGGAGGTTTGATTTTGCAGGTTTAACTAGGGTAGAGTGAATTCTCCAGTTACTCTTTTTGTGTTACACACACAGATGGCAGCATCTGGTGAGGGCCAGCTGTGAGCCCTGAGGGCCCTGCCTGTGAGGTGAGAGTTGAGACTTGGCCTGAAGCCATGCTTCATATCCCAGCCTGGACCCAGGGGCCATTCAACCTGGAACACACCTTTCTTCTTGGGCAATGGACCCTGTAATAAACACCTGCCTAGCCCTTCAGCAGTTGAAAATTCCCCTTATCCGAAGGTGGACACCCTCCCCTACCTGAACTTGGAAGACTGGATAAGCTGTGAATACACCTGATCCACACCGAGCCAATCAGATTTTCTAATTTGAAATTTAGAACTTGAGTCAATGGAGAAACAAGTCAGTTTCCAAATGACTGCAAGTGTTTGTAGATGTGTAAGCTATGTATTAAAGCTGCAGAAAAATCTACTCTTCCATTTAAAAGGGGAGAGTTGGTCACAAAGGGCTTCCAGATGGTTCCAATCTCTTCCAGAAGCATAGTCACATTAGCAACTTTGGTGAGATGTCTCTGGGTTCTTAGAATTGCACCTTTTGTTTCCTTAAGCCAGGTTGACTTAGTTTCTACTTCATCTCTGTTTAAAAAAACAAAAAAAAAAAAAAACAAAAAAAAACCAAACCAGTACAGACACTGAAAACAGGGTCAACCACAACCTGGTTATAGTAACAAAGGAACACAGAGTGAGGCAAAAGCAATTGCTTTCCTCTTAGAGATCAGCCTTCATATTTCTCCCAAAAGATACTAGTGCGGGGAAAGGCTGGCTGTTTGGGTGGGCAGAGGAGTCAAGGTGCTAACAGGGGTTGAGGAGAGGAGAGGAGGGAGAGCTAGACATAAGAGCCCCACCCCCAAATCCACCATGGCTGTGGTCTTAGTTTCCTAGGGCTGCCATAACAAAGCGCCACAAATTATGTGGCTCAAAATAATGGATATTTATTACCTCACAAATTGGGAGGTTAGCAGTCTGGAATCAGTGCCATGAGGGCCAGACTCTTTCTGAAACCTGTAAAGGAGAATTCTTTCTTGCTTCTTTCTAACTTCTGGCAATGGTCAGCAGCCCGGCGTCCTGGCTTGCACTGTGTCATCCCCACCCCTGCCTCTGTCACCACATGCAGTCTCCCTGTGTGTCCCTATCTTCACATGGCGTTCTCCTATCTGTGTCAAGATCTCCCTCTTCCTGTAAGGACACTAGTCATTGGATTAGAACCCGCATTAGTGGCTTTATCTTAGCTTGATTACACTGGCAAAGATCTAATTTCTAAAAAAGTCACGTGGGTTAAGACTCCAACATGGTTTTTGAGGGATGCAATTCCAACCCATGATCACTGTCAGAAGGAAGAGAACTGCTGCCACTGACTGTATTGGTTATGGTTCATGCAAGAAAACATAATCCACTCTAAGAGTTTAAAACAGAGGGGGTTCGATGCAGGGAACTGCTCGCACAGGTGGCAGAAGAGGCTAAGAAGTCAAATAGGAAAAGTGAACAACCTAGAGACTAGTAAGAGCAGGAAGCTGCTCCTATGCCTAACCTGGAGGGTCAACACGAGTGGCAGCCTCAGGGGACACCGGGGGTCTAGGTCACTCACTATGTGGAAGTGAAGACTGCCAGCTCCGTCTGGAGAAAGCTGGAGCTGGGGAAGAGCAGAGAAAAAGACAGAAAGAGCTGGAATCCTCCTTCCTCTCATGGTCCAGTCTCCTGCCGTGGCCCTCATTAACCAGAGATCCAGCTGCCGCCGAAGCCTGCAGGGATGGCCCCTTGCCACACAGAGAGATAGCAGGGAAAGGTGAGGAATGAAGCTGAGGGCAAGGGGACCCAGGACAGGCCCACCCACCGTGCACAGGTCTTCAAATTTAAGCCTCACAACAGACTATGAGGTAGGAATTGCTGCCCCAGATTTACAAATGGAGATGCTAAATTTGGGGAATTTAAGCAGCTTACTCAGATCTCCAGCTCCACACTCCATTGTGTCTTAGGTGTGCACCCAGGGCTGCTCTCAGAGCTGCGGTTGCTTCCTTTCAAGTATGAGGGGACCTCTGCACGTTCCATATTCTTCCCCTCCTGTATCTGTACCATCCTCAAGTAGAAGCTTCTTTTACAGACTTCTTGTGGGAAAACCCTTCTGTAGGGGACCCAGTGGACAAGGACAGACTTGACAACAACTGGCTCACCATTGCTATTTCCTTTCTCTCCCCTGGCCCTGGGGCTTTTCCTCAGGACCATGCCTGTTCACTCTCGTTTTCTCCCTCTCTCTGCCAGCTCTGTAAACATCCTAACCTGCTGCTTCTGGCTACCTTCCCTTTTTTTCCTGGAACTCTCATCTCAGCCATCACGTTCACAAGGAGGCCTTCTCTGGCCCCCAGACCAGTCCGTCACGTTTCTCTTTGGCTGAGGAAAGTTCCTCTTTTGTAATCCTCATGCAGTCTGTCACTTTTAGCCTACTGGGATGGCCTGTTGAACTACTTATTTATGGGTGTTCTTCCCCTTTTCCCTTGTTCTTCATTTCTACCATGTACCAGGCCTTGTATTCTTGTCCCATGGAGATTTTTTCCAGAGGGAAAGTAGAAGCTGACTGAAGATGCTGCTCCTCCACAGGCAAGGTGCAGGGTAAGCACCTGCCTTCAACTAGAGAGAAGAGAGAGATTCTTGTCCTGAACCAGCAGGTAAATGACTCTTCACAGATGTGTTACCTAAGTTACAGACATGGAACCGAGGCTCATTTCTCCTGAGCATATTTTCCAAAAATAACAAAGCCTTCTGAACCATTTCTTTTTGAGGGGGAGGGTACCAAGACTTGAACTCAGGGGCACTCAAGCACTGAGCCACATCCCCAGTCCTGTTTTGTATGTTTATTTAAAGACAGGGTCTCATTGAATTGCTGAGGCTAACTTTGAACTCTTGATCCTCTTGCCTTAGCCTCCTGAGCTGCTGGTATTATAGGTGTGTGTCACTGCTCCTGGCCCCTTTTTAACCATTTTAAGTCATATGTTAAACTGTTAAGAATATGACAGGTGCTAGATAAAAGAGTATGAAATACAACAGAAGTCAGGCGGTGTGTCCATTCTCCTATCATCCAGGGCTCGGGCCCTGTCCTATACCCTCCACTTGCTGGATTAAGACACTGTGGAGCAGTGTCTAGGGAGCTGTGTGTAGACTTCAGAGGGAAGACCGAGTGGTGCACCTGGGGAAGCCAGCAACTTGTGATGAATTTCCCAGCTCAGGCAAAGTCTAATGCACCCCAGTTTGCCTTGAACCAGAGGAACACCTCTGAGCTAACTAGCATCTTGGGCCTCCTTGCCCATTTATAAGGTCTTAGGCAAAATAGGGATGCTAAGAGCAACTTTGATGGACCAGAAACTAGAGGCCCTTTCTTGTGTTTCCTGAATCCTCATGAAGACCCTGGGCTTTTGGTGCAAACCTAGGAGTTGGAATTTCCTGCTGCCCTGAAGGCATGAGAGATTAGAGTCGGCTTTGAGTTAAAGAAAATAAACAAAAGTGTGTATTTTTGCACATGAATTGTGAACTGAGGTTCATGTTCATTCGATTTGTTTAATGTCTGATTTTTCCAAGTCCCCACCAGCCAAGACTGTCTGCCTGAGCTCACAGCCCAGTGCATAGTAAGTGCTCAGTCAATATTTGCTGAGTTGAGTGAATGGCATTTGGGGAGTCAAATCTTAGAAGAGCATTACCCTATTTCCTGCGGTTGTGCCCTGCATGCATTGGCTGCTCTGGTCCTGACTGTCCCTTGCCCTGCTTACACTGGGCAGACACTGCCAAGTTGCACTGGAGGGTTCTGTCCAGGCAGGCTTTCCCTCTGTGGTGAGGAATACCTCTGAAGTTGCCTAGCATCTCAGGGCTCATTGCCCATCTTTTGAATTTTCAAGTGCCCCAAGCTATTGTGAGTATGTTTTATGTTTATATTCCAAGCAGCTTGAATCTGTGCCTTGCAAAAATGCAAGTTGGAAAGTTAATTCATTCCTTTATGTCAAGGTAATTGCAATTTCACCCTAATCCTCTCTTGTCAAAGACATTTCTACAATGCAGGGAGTTATCTTTTACAAGAGACACTTCAAGGTGATTTAATAACAACACTTGCTATGAGTCACATTTTCCCTGTAGTCATCTCCTCTTCAGCTTGGCGAACAGGGTTTCAAGTACAGAAGAGAGAAGGCATTTGGCTAGGCTCAGAACCCACTTACACACTCTCCTCTGATCACATACCTTCAAGACAAAAAGAAAAACTCTAATGAGCACTTGTGGTAACTAAGGTGCTAAACAGGATCTTTTAAAGCAATGCTATTTTTGTTTGTTTGCTTTAGGGCAAGCTATGTTCATGCAGAGCTTTAGAACTACTTAGCAAACTTACGAATTTAACAACTGCAGATGAGGAGAAAATTTGATATGGAGGTCAATTATTAATTCAACAACTTAATGAATCCCTACTTTGAGCGAGGCACTGTGCTGGAGGCTTGGACACAGTTTGTCTGCTGGCTGCCCTCACCAGGCTAGTGGTTTACTGGGACAGCAGATGGTTCCTAAACAATGAAGGCCAAAAGTCTCTTTCTCTCCATATTTCTCTGGTCTCTGTCTCTTTGAAGTGTTAAATTATATGTAATAATATAATTTATGTTATATACACTTTTATATAATATAAATATATGTGTTTTTAAAATATATATATTTAAATTATCCATAATAAAAAGAATGGGATGAAATTATTTTTTTAATTTAACCAAATTCCCATCTCAATTCTTAGCAGGAAAAAGTTTGCATGCACTTCACTATTTCTAATTCACTCCTCACACGAGAGCACACAGAAAGACAAAGAACGTTGGATGGACTTTGGCTAATGTTCCAGATGATCTGGTGTCAAAGGCCAGCAGGCAGCTCCATATTAAAGACAGTGCAGCTCCAGAGGGTGAAGTCTCCCACCAGCCATGCCTCATTCAGCCTCAATCCAAAAGGGACTGGAGATCAAGAAGACAGAGCTTAATGGAAGCTATCTTTGAAGGGCTTACCACAATGTCTCCCTAAGAAAGTACACAAATCAAACATTTTCACATCAAGACTAAGCAATTAGGACAAGAGAACATCTTTGCCAAATGCCATTTACTCCACCTCCAAGGAGAACGTTCTGGGCATGCCAGTACAGGTATTACTTGCTGTAGGCAGATTCCCTACCCATACTTATAAAAACCCACACTGGCTATTCCTAATGGAGTTCTTAGTGTGTCTCTTTCACCTGGATTCCTAAAGCAAGGAATACTATAATTGACAAGTATCAGCAGGTTAGCGGATTTTCCTAACACTGGTACTTTTCCAGTGTAGATTCTTCCTAGCCAAGACTTTCTATATAGAAGAGCCCCATCCCAGTCAGAGTCTGCTAAAAGGCCAAAACACTGGAAAGCTGTGACCAGACTGAAGGAGTCAGGTTCGCATCTTGACTGGAAAAAAAACAAATTGCTTTTCTTATCCATGTGTGATGTCATGATTTAACTATGGTCATTTAAGATATAAAATTACTAGGCATTTAGCTACCTTGAACCCTTTGTGAAATTAAATGAATTAAATGGTCAGAGGCTTCAGCTGTCTGTCCTATACTTATTTTTTAGTCTACACTTTTGAAAGTTAAAAAGATAAAGAGGAACAGCAGCTGCTTATGTGTTGTGAATTATTTTCTCTTCCTAGAAATTTTGGCTCTCTGTGATTAGGGTCAGTCTTTTGCCCTAACAGAAACTCTCAGCTACCAATCCAGCACTCTGTGCAAACAGAGTGGAACATTTGGGATCCTTACATAAGTTACTGTGGGTCTGAGCCTTGCAGTTTCTGCCAGGAGTCTAGGCAGTTGATAGGCTGGCTGGAGCAACGCCCCCTTGCTGGCTAGGAAGAGAAGGGAATTGGGTGACCACTTTCCTGAAGACCTTAGTATAATCCCATGATCTCACCGGAAAATGCACAAACACTCATCATGTGATTTCAAGACAGAGAGGAATGCTTAAACTCAGATCTCCAGAAAGGGTTTTGGTAAGGCCCAATGAGATTTCAGGGTGTGGGACTAGGCAAGGGTGCACTAATGACTGAGAAACAGTTGCCTTTCTTCACAGAATATATGGGTGAATAAGGCATCCTGTTTTCCAGATGGATAATGCACACCAGTGCCTCATCGAGGTGTTTTTGTTGGCCCCACACCCCACCTCAAGGACGGCAGCGATGTCTGGTGAGTGATGGCTGTGGAGGGGGAGGGAGAACTGCCTGGAGCCAGGCACACGGGTCCCAAGGCAGATGTCAATGCCTAAATTTAATGGAAATTGGAGAACCAAAGTTAGAGCTTCATTAAGATACAAATGTGGGACCCAAAAGGAAGCCCAGGTAGAGGAAAAGGTGGACTAGAGCTGTGCTCTCAGCAGGTAAGGGTGGGAATTGTCAGCTTGTGTGCCTGGAACAAGCCATTTTTCCACACTGTATACCCTGGGGGACTGACACAGGGACCTACCTTCACTCCTGGGGTGCCCCTGCCCTTATCTCATAGTGTGGTTGTCAGTGGCTACAGTTTAATAAGTATATCAGAAGCAACTTGGAGGAGTAGTGGCCTTTAGTTCAATTCAACAAATATGAGTATATATTTACTGGGTATTAGGTAGTGGGATTCCAAATAGCTAAACATTGAAGCAATATACTGATAATGGAGTCAAAATCTAAACCACTCTGAAAAAATCCAGGGTGGTCATTGTACTTAAGCACCACAGAGAGGTATTCTGCATAATCAAAGCTTTGGGCTTGAAGCCTTTGTTCATGCTTACCCATTCACTCATGACCTTTCTCAGGAAAGAGCGCTGCCGTATAGTAGATATTTACCTGTGTTAGGTTTTCACATGCATGAGACTTGCTGCCTGGCGTTAGCTTAGTAAATATCTATATCACTAGGGCTTCCTATCCAAATCTGCTTTACACTCCTGTAATGGCTTTCTGAAAGAAATAATTTTAGATTTTCAAAATAGTAACTATGAAAGGTCTAGCAGGCCACCCTGGTGTGATCATGTTGAGCTCTTTAACATTCCACTCAACTTTCTCCTGCGACAACTCGTTTGCTGTAACCCAACAACACTTCTAGCAAAAGGATGATTAATGACATTTGAGGACCTTGCTCTAACAAATTGAGAATAAACCAATCCTATTTTTTTATACATTGAGCAACGTTTATAACTATTGCCTTGACAAATCATGTTGAATCTTGGTTCCTGGGTCACATAAAGTTTAGCGGTTCCCAAGATCTGCGGTGCTTTGTGCTAGTTGCATGTTAAAAGCACCTGAGAAGCTTGAAAAAACGCTGGGCCCTTGTACCATACCACAGAAGATTCTAATTTAATTGTTCTGGGTGAGGCGATATTGTTTTCTTTTATCTTTGCTAAACTTCTTAATATTACCGCTATTATTTTTAGTGATTGAGTGCTTATAACCAATCTCCCAGCCTGATTAACTGCAGCCCCTCTATGATACCATCTGACAAATAGCCATCAGTTTTCATTAGGGGACATTTTTAGTTCCCTAGATAGAAGATTGAGAGAGCTTCTTTGCCAAGTGGAAGCCTGACATTATAAGTAAAACTAAAATAAACCAGTTATTGTTTATGAAGAAATTCTAAGAGTTTCCCAAGAATTTCTGATAACATTGAAAGCCAGAGGTTCAGAGTTTATTGATTCCAAAAGGGCAGGATATGTGTGACTAAATATTCCCCACTGCCTTTGCATTTAATGACATTAGAAGTATTGACTCACAGAAGCAACCTGCAATGTGAAACCCAACTTTAATCCAAAGGCTGTGGTCATCAACAATGTCTTTTTTCAACTCCAGAAAAATCCATTCTCAAAATTTGCCACATTCTCGTCCTCTCAGATCTAACAAAAAGAAATAAAAAAGGAAATAAACTCTCCACTGCCTGACCTACATGGATCTTTTTATCTCAAAGAAAAAAGACTCATGATGTGGAGTGGAAGAAGAAATTGTGGGGACTAGGTTTATTAGTTCATTTCAGGCTCACTTCTAGTTTTTCAGTGAACTTTGAATGCAGACCATTTCTTGATACTTATATTTAATCCTATTTGGGAAAGAGGGAACTCAAGGGATTGCTGGATTTTTCTCTGTCCATACCAATCAGGAATATCTCAAAACTCTTTCATTGGAGTGAAATGCTACATCTGTGATAGGAAGTTTTCAATTAGTGTAACAAATACCTAAGATAAAAAGATTAAAAAGAGAAAAGGTTTATCTGGTTCATAGTTCTAGAGGTTGATCAATCGACCCTGAGGTGAGGCCTCCATCATGGTTGGAGCATGTGACAAAATTGTACCCCTCATGGCCAGGATCGGAAAGAAGAGGAGAGCAGCATCCCGCAGTCCCCACAGTGACCATAAAACCTGGAAGGCCCCACCTCTTAGAGGTTCTACCACCTTCCACTAGTGCCAAGCTGAGGACCAATCTTGAACGTGGTCCTTTTGGGGACATTCCAGTCTAAACTACAGCAAGGCCCTATTCTGAAATCACTCTCAGAATGAAGCCTTCCTCCTACAATTTCACTACATTGTCTGTATTTCTAAAAATTTATTTTTGCTTTTATTATCTGGCCTCCCATGAAATCCTTCAGGGTTATGACTATTTTCTTCTAATTGTACCTAGTCTGAAACAGCATAGGTACTAAAATGTGCAACCACAAATGAATGAACAGATGAATGAAGAATCAATTCCTCCCAAAACTAACTGTGAGCAGCCTTGCTGGAGGACAAGAGGGAAAGGTCAGGGCCATGCGTGAGTGCCAGGAGCAGAAGCTGGACTGCAGAGATTTATTGTGAAGGTTTCTGCTTTTGCCTTCATTTGTTCACTGTTGTTTTGTCAGTCAATATGGGTAGTTGTTGAATAACATTCATTTATACATTATTTAGTAGGTGCAATCAGTCAAAGTCTCCATGATCATGGCCCAGCTTTTTAAACTTGCCTCTTATCTGTAAACACATTTCCTGAGCTGCTCTATCTTTTCGTCTTGTCTAGGTGATCTATAGCAATATCCCAGAACCTGTCTATTTTCTTTTTAATCCCCTGATGGATTATAAGTAGCCTCTCTAAACCTTCCCAAAGCTTTGAAGGCAAATTCCTGCTTTCTGAATTACTATCACCTCTCACTGCACACCCAGACCGTGTGGGGAAGCTGTCCTCCTTCCCCAGGGCAGACACAAAAGCCGTCCACACTTCTCTGCCCTGGTGCTGAAGGAAGTCTATGGCAACTACCAAAGTACATTTGGAATCATTGTTTTCAAACACACACACCACTCGCTGCTTCAAACACTTAAGAGAGGTGATTAGAGAAGAGAAATCTCACATAAAAGAATGGCCGGGGAAGAAAGTAAGCAAAAGAGAACAATAGGTGATAGAGAGCTGGGAGAGGCCTGGGGAAAACCTAGGAGTACAGAAATGGGGACAAGAGGGGGACACACATGATGAGAAACTGTGGTTGGCTCACTTTCTTCGACATTAAGACAATGCACACTTGCTAAACACCCCAGTCTGTCAAACCACCTCTGACGTCGTCAATGCTGTCAAGAGGCAAATCAGGCTCCCAGGTGCCCTGTGGATTCTCTACTCTATGGACAAGATTGAGGAAAAGAGCCCCATTGCCTGACTTTCTAGATTTCAGAAAAACAGTTGGGCACACAGTGGCATCTGGGACCCACTGTCTCCAGTTTCACACCAGTGAGCTCCATTCCTAGAAGTTCACTTAGGAAGGGGTTCGATTCCAAGACTCCATCTTTGGCTTTTACAGACTGAAATCTTCTCTACCTGAGTCCTTCCATGTCTGTCTCTCAGGCCAAAGGACAGCAACCAGGTCACCCTTTTTTGAGCTTGATTTTTTGTGTGTGTTCATTTTTAATTTCCAGTCACAGCTTAATTCATTAAGCAGCTCTTGGCAAACCTCTGAAGCAAGCTCTGATATGCTGTTTCTCAGTACAAACTTGTTTTTACACTCCAATTTTGTGTTGACACTAAAGTAGGCACAGTGGCTCAGCACCACCTTCCTGCTGTCTTTCTTCCCCTCTACCTTGACCCCGCATCAGTCTTGGGTTAGCTTTCTCGTGCTTCCATGGTATCAGTCACCCTCCATTTTTCTCAATACTGTGAGGCTTAGTGGATGGGGTGGTATTTAATAAATCCGGTCTATACAAACTCATTACCAAAATGGGTGCAATGGCAAATGCCTATAATTCCAGCAACTGAGAGTTGAGGCAGAAGGATCACAAGTTTGAGGTCAGCCTGGGAAACTTAGAGAGACCCTGTCTTGAAATAAAAAAAATAAAAAGGGCTGGTAGTGTAGTTCAGTGGTTCGATTCCATGTACCTCAAAACCAGTAGCAAAAGTGTACTCAGGCCACCGCAACCTCCTGTGGGCATGCTCAGAGCAGCTACAAATGCATCCATAACCTCAGCTATCATTTTGAGCCACAAAACTTTGAGCATCCAAGTCTACTCTGTCATTTACGCCCCTTCCCATCCAGACAAGGTGAAAATTCCACTGGTATGGAGTGAGTATCTTTTAGAAAAACAACTCCATTTCTTAGGATCCAAGCCCATATGCAAATATGTTTCCAAAGGTTTGATGTTTTGTGATCACCAGCCTCTGTGTGGAGCTAGTACTTGTGTTTTTACCATGTTCCAGGCACTGTGCTGATTTTCATGCATTATTTCACTTAATCCACCCCTAACTCCAAACCTAATGGCTATACTTCTCTTCCATAGCCCTCCAGTGGTTTCTCGTCTCTTAGGAAAAGCCAAGTCCTATCTTTAAGTTGTAGTGAGGTCCCTGTAGGCTTTCTGACCCTGTTCTCTAGATAGCGACCTTTCTGTCTCTCCACTGTAGCTGGTGTGCTTGCTGTTTCTCCAACTTGGGAACCAACCTCCACCACAGCTGCCCATTTTTCCCCTGGAAAAAGTCCAAGATCCCTAGATAGTCACAAAGACAGCCATTATCTGCCTCTACCTATTTCTGCCTCTATCTCTTTCTTTCCTCCTCCCAGATCCTATCTTTTAGTCATATCAAACTCCAAATCCTCTATCTTCTCCTCTGGGTCTACACAGTTCCCTCTTCCTAGAATGTCCTCAACAGGCTCAGTTACATGCTTTCTTGGTTTTCTACAGAACTCCATGCAAACTGCTCTACCTGCCCCTTCAAGTGACTTATACGGCTTGACCCCTGTCACATAACCTCTGGTTTTCTTGTTTAGCTCTAAGCTCTATCTTAGCCTCTTCTTCAGCTTGGTATCTTCAGAGCTAGTTCACAATCTGGCAAATCAGATCCATCAATAACTGAAAAAGAAGTGACCATGGGACAGAACTGCAGGAAAGATGATTACTTATTGACTTAGCTACAATATATATCACACTTTTTTAAAAAGGCGATTTACAATCAAAAGACCTATATTCAGGAAAGTTAATGGCATACAAAATTAAAAGCCACATAGAAGATGAAAAAATAAATCCTCCAAATAGCAGGGATATTTTTCAAGATGAGGATAATATTTCACCCTAAGTTTTACATCAGACAAGCAAGGAAACTCTAAGAACTATAAATGTGCTTCACAACTTGCACTTGGGTTCATATCGAGGATTTCTTCATTAAGAGTGGATTTCAGCATATTACAGAGATACAGCCACATCAATGTTCATAGCTGCTCAGTTCACAATAGCCAGATTGTGGAACCAACCTAGATGTCCTTCAATTGATGAATGGATAAAGAAACTGTGGTATATATACACAATGGAATATTACTCAGCCATAAAGAATGATAAAATTATGGCATTTGCAGGCAAATGGATGAAACTGGAGAATATGTTAAGTGAGATAAGCCAATCTCAAAAAACCAAAGGACGAATGATATCGCTAATAAGTGGATGATGACACATAATGGGGGGTGGGAGGGGTTAGTGTTAGGGTTAGAGTTAGGGTTAGGGAGGGGGGCAAGAATGGAGGAAGGAAGGACTGTATAGAGGGAAAAGAGGGATGGGAGGGGTGGGGGGAAAGGGAAAAAAATAACAAAATGAATCAAACAGCATTGCCCTATGTAAATTTATGATTACACAAATGGTATGCCTTTATGCCATGTACAAACAGAGAAACAACATGTATCCCATTTGTTTACAATAAAATTAAAAAAATAAAAGAGTGGATTTCACTCTTGATTGGTCACAAGTTTTCAGGTTTCCATTCTATATTTTAGATCCTTTTACTAATAATCAAATCAATTTGAAGCAAAAGAGAAGGGACTTTTTAAAAGCACCTAGTTTTATGCCCTTTGAAAAATATTCTTTCCTCTCCATTTGTTACCAACTGAAATTTAAAGCCTGGCCCAAAGCTGCATCAACATACGAATCACCCAAGGAGCGAAACCAACCACTTTTCTCATGTAAGCAGTGCTCACTTTATCACAAGAAATGGTTCATTAAAGTTTTCAAAGCCATCAAGTCAGGTATTTGATGATCCTTTAAAAATACCTTTAAGTCAGAGGTATCTTGGCATGGATGTCTTTCATTTTGAAGAAAGAAAATATATGATTATCTAGATAGTTCATCAAAAATCCACTTCCACACAATGGGCTTGTTGTAGATGGATTAGTGGTTCAACTGTGTAAATATGATGGAAAATTGTTCAGAGGGAGGACCTGGATTACTACACAAAAATCCTTGAACCTGAAAATCCAAACTGTGAATTATATGGAGACTAACAAAGCTAGTATATATCACCAAGGAGAAGGCTACATGATCCCAGGGAAATAAGTTTTTGATCTTGGTTACTGCTTAAAGTACATGAGGAAATTATGCATTCACTGAAAGGCAAAATTGAAACAAGAAGACTAAACAGTTTTCTTCTTTCACTGGAATTGCTCACAAATTTAATTATGTAAAAGAAACTTGAAATTTTTATACTCAGTGTGGGTTTTGGGATCAGGACACACTAAAGTTTTCAAAGCCAACATATTGTCTTCATCAGAGAAAATTTGAGTGTGCATTTTTAAGTACTTCTGGTTTGTTTTTATCCAGATGGATTTGCATTTGCTTTGCCTTTTTCTATGAACCTCATTTTGGAACATTTTTCTCCTCTTTTTTATTGATAACCTCCCAGATGACCTAGTAGGGAACTATACATTTCACTTTCCAGGCAACCATCAACACACAGAGAGTCTCAGGAGAATCACTCAGGGACCAGTATGCACCGTTCCACCAACCCAGTGCCCTGTGCTTTATATACCACCAACTCAATTCCAGGAGTATTGGTGACAAAGGCACACATGTAGAAACTAAGGATGGATTCAGGGCTAGATTGCTCAATGTAAAGGTGTAGCTTTGTTTTCTGCCCCAGAATCCTGAGGCTAATATGGCAATATTTCCTACGATTTTGTGATAGGAATTACCTGGAGAGTGTATTCAAATTGCAACCTTCTAGGCCTAGTACCCAGAGTCAAGGTCAGGAAGCCTGGGATGGATACGGACCTCAAGAATAATGTTCACGACAAAGGAAACATAATTTTGATAGCTAAAGTGCAGAAAGATTGTCACTAAGATGGTAATTTCCAAACATGGCTGCAGAATAGAATCACCTGAGGAACTTTCAGCAGCTGGGATTCCTGACCCCTACTTTAGGTTTACTGAAAAAAAAAAAAAAAAAAAAAAAAAAAACCCTGGCAGCAGGAAATAAAACTTTATTTTTTATAATTCCAACCTGGCTGTACATTAGAATCATCTGTAGAGCACTTGAAAACACCAACGTCCACAGCCTTATACAGAACAATTAAGTCAGAATTTGTAGAAGAGGTGCAGCTTGTAAAAACTCCCTAGGTGATTCTGATGAAACCAGACCACAGCTTAGCACATGGGTAGTACTGATTTTGATGGTTAAGATAAAGCTGAGGTCATCAGTTTTTACTCTGTGCTCAACAAACTAGAGCAGCAAGGAGCAAATATGTGAGCTTTATGGGAGACTCTGCTGGGCTGCTCCTTTGTTCAATTCAGGCCCCAAATTGCATCCCGTGCATGGCTTGAAGATGAACTATTCATTCAGATCTATCTTTAAAAAGTCTGTAAAAATCAGATCAAATTAAGAAGTTTCCCATCAGTAATGGGGAAAAGGAGGCTGGGATCCAAGAAAAGCTATACAATCTGTCTGCAGTTAAGGATTTCCATGTAGCTTTGAAGAAGTTCTAACCACATGATGACACTGCTTGTCAGGAGCGAAGAGACTCTACCCTCAGCAAAATGGAAAGGAAAGACTATGGACAAAGCAATTGTATTTTCACAAGCTCCTAAGGATAGTGGTTAGCATATGGTAAACACTCAATAAATATCTGTTGAATGACTAAACTTCCATCATCCTGGCTAAAACCTTAAATAACCTTTAAAGATGTCTCATTGTCGATTTTTCCTTAATTTTTAAAGAAATCACTGCAGTCATCATCAGGAAGTATGATGCCATGAAAATTGGAACTAGTTGCAAATTACTTCAACTTTTAATGTAGAGCAAATAAGTTCTTCTTAGTTGACTCAAATGTCCAGAAGGATGGGAATTTCAACATTGGCATTTCTCTATGTTTGGGGTACAATAATGGACTCCCCAAAGATGACCACACACTAATTCCCAGAGCCTGTAAATGTAATACTTTACATAGCAAAGGGGCAGATGTGATTAAAGATCTTGAGGTGGGAATACTTTTCTCAATGATCTGGGTGGTCCCAAGGTTTCCAGTGTTGCTAAAAGATGGAAGGAGGCAGATCGGAGTGGTGTTACACTTTAAAGCCAGTTTACTGGCTTTAAAGATGGAGGAAGGGGCCATGAGCCAAGAAATGCAGGTGGCTCCTAGAAGCTGAAAAAGGTAAGGAAATTGATTCTCCCCCAGATAAATACAGCTCTGATGACACTTTAGTTTAGTGACCCTCACTTCAGACTTCTGATTTCCAGAATTGTAGGATAATAAACTTTTGTTGTCTTAAGCCATTAAATTCATGGTAATTTGTTACAAAGCAATAGAAAATAAATAGATCACATAATATTTAAGATTAAAAATACAGAAAAAAACAACTAAAGTAGCATTTCTTTGCATTTCAATGCGGTGAAGAACTATATTCACATCCTCTACAAAGTGTTATGGCCAATAGTATTTCGTCAATACTATTCAAGTGTGACCTTGAATACTTCAAGTGTGACCTTGAAGAGTACTATACTGAACTAAGAGAGAACAGAGGTACTTGCTATAAATAAATCACAAATGGTAGGATGGCAATGACCCATTTCTATATGGTATACAGTTCCAACTTAAAAAATATATAGGCTATTATGGTAAGGTATGGGTAAAGCAGTACCATACAGGAGGTCTTATAATGGGTAGTGTCTGGTGAAGCAGGATCCCAACCTGGGCTTCCCTCTGGGGAAATGGCCAACACAATGGAGAGGATGAATTACATCCCAAATGCCGCTTGCCCAATTGGTGATGGCATTCTCTACTGTCTCTGACTATTGTGTGAAGATGACAGTGATGATCATACGACAGAGCTACCCTCTCAAGAAGGTGTCATGAAGTCATGTTTGGAGGAGAATCTTCTCATGCTCCTCTTCCTAGGACACTCATTCATGACGTGGTGACATAGAATTTGGAAGGTTTTAGTCCCACAGGGATCAAATCAATGGAGTCATAAGGCATTCAAACCTATAACCTCAGCTTTACCAGCATGATCTCTAGCAACTGAGCCCATCCAGTGGAAGTGTGTTCAACTACTTAACATAACCTAATTCTGAGACCTGAAAACTGTACTGCTTTGCTTCTGACTCCCTTTCTTTCCCATGGACTAAAAGCAGTTTCAGAGGAACAACAGTCTTGACTGCCCTATAAGAATGTGAATGTGGGGAGGAACATTGACTATGGCAGTGAGCGTGGTGGGTGTATCACAATAGGGTGACACTTGAGGTTGAATGACAAACAGGAACAGGGTAATCCTACACACTGGCAAAGTTCTCCACAAGGAGAATACAGGCTCTTACCAGAACCCACTAGCACAAAAAAACCTACCATTTACTGAGTCCCATGGACCAGGCACAGTGTGCTAAATGCACTACAGTCTTCACAACCACCGTTTTGAGGTGCATTGTTAATCCCGTCTCACAAATAAGAAACCAAAGTTCAGGAATGTCTATTATTTAAGGTTACAAGGCTTGGAGTGGCAGATCTGGGATTCAAAACCAAGCTTTTGTGACTCCAATGACTGATTTTTTTTCTCATCATACTTTAGTACATTAATATAATGGCTGAATAAGGGAGATGATTTTAGGGAAAGAGGCAGCAGAGAACGCCATCAATGTTTTGACATACTTGCAAATCAAGAAAGGATTATTCACAAACATTCATTCACTGGTTCAACATTTTTTTAGCGTTTATTCTGTACTAGGTAACTGTGTCCATGTAACTGTCCATGTAAATTTTCAAAGGATATCAGGTCACAGGACTTGGAGACAGAGGGGAGAGCAGCAAAATTCCAGGACATGCTGGGGTGGGGAGATCAACCACCAGGATAGAGCGGTGGCCAGCAGAGTGACTAAGCAGGTGACAGTGAAGAAGTAGACTCTCAGGCAAAGGTGTTGGGTGTGAGAAGAAACACTATGCCTCAGCATATGACAGGCTTAGGGAACAGGCCAAGAATGAACGCTTCCTGAATATGGGACTGATGGTCAGTACTGACTAATTTATCTAAGTAACAGGCTAATCCAGGGGCAAGACAGGGAAGGGGTGACTAGAGACTACCTCAACTACCATGGTTCTTCAGCAAAACTGAAAATGTACCTTACACTGTGAGCCCAAGGGCCACCCTTACTGTGAGGGAGCCATTCTATGTAACTATAAATAGGCAGCTGCCAGGGTTCAAGACATGATACCACCAAATATGGCACCCTGGAGTACTGAGTATTCTGAACTGAAGGAAACCAAAAAGACAGAAGCAGAACAGTCACTCTGACTTCACCCTTACCTTTCTCTCCTGAAGCATGATCATAAAAGAAATTCTCTGACCTACTTTGCCTCAAAGTAGATCTTAAGACCCTCATTGCAGAGGGGCCCTGCCATACATCTGGAGGCCAAGAGGAGTCTGAAGGAGTAGGTCTTGCTAAGTTCCCCCTTAATACCATGAGGTCAGACTCCTTTTTGTTCAATCATTATTTCTAACACAATTATTTCTGTTCCTCATCAAACTTAGGCATAAAAATACAGTTTATCCTGGGTTTATGGGTCATTTCTGAAGACTCCTGTATCATGTAAAATTTTTTTCTCCTTAATCTTTGTTATAGGAACATCAACCACAAATTTTGCAAAACAGGTGAGGAAATAACTATATTCTTCCCTACCGAGTCCAGCGGCACACCTTTTACCATATACACGCTGAACTAATAAAGGAATCTGAGGGGGTATTTTTAGTTGGGTATATCCCAAATTATGTTCCTTGGATCTATGGTGACCACATGTCCTGGTTTGCTGAAGATAGACTCAGTTTACTCCTGTTGTCTTGGGATGATTACCAATAGTATCCTACTTTACTCTCAAAATTGTTCCAATTTGGACAATAAGCTAAATGGATACTTAACCCAGAAAACCACTTACAGAGATATCAACAACTATGTTGTCTTTCTCTGAACCTCTACCATTCCAAACTATGTTGGAAGGCTTGAAGAATAAAATACAGTATAAAAACTTCTTTAAGGAATTTTTTCTTAAAAGCAAAGCATCTATTATTGACCTGTATAATTACTATTGTGTTAAGTACAATTTGGAAAATATTAACTTTCAGTTAAACAAGTTCAGTTCTTGTGTGTGTCTTTCTGGGAATTTAATATATTATTAGCATGCTGTGACCTACGATTCTAGAGTTGGAAAGAGACAATAAATATGTAATCAATAATATTATAATTTGGAAAACAATAATCTATTCCCCAAGTAATTGAAATCAAAATAAAAGCCACAATACCTAAGAATTCCAATGAATATTCGTGAAGCCACGGTCTTCTAACATAAGTTGGCATGATTCATGCCGGTCATAAGCCATTGTTGGGCAGCGTTTCCTGAGTGCAAGAAGGTTCCCTTGACCAGTCTCCCACCTTGAACTGAGTGGACTTCATTTGGCATTCCCATCAGTAAAAATGTGCTTGGGAAATGGGGGGAGTCCATCTTCCTTTGGTTTTTGTTTGTTGACCATAATTATCATATGTGCCTTTAATTTAATGTTATTCCCTGTCCTACCCAGACCAAGTTGTTATTTACAACAGCATCACTTTCAAAAGAGAACTTTTTATGGTGCCTGGCACCCAGGGGATAGATTAGAACAAATGGAAGTTCATTACACTCTATGTGCACATTCCGGCCCCAATACTGGGACAAGCATCAAGGAGGGGCTTAAACACACTCACACGCTTCTGCCCTTTAGTGGATTCTGTGCAGAGAAGAGATGCACGCTTACATGAATATGCCAAGTTAAAACTTTCCCTCCTGGAACAAAGCAGGAGAGCCTCTTTATTCTGCATGGACTGCAGATGCCACGGGCTGAGCCTGTCCCAAAGCTGCCCTCCACTGCTCAGAAACTAAGCCATCTTGCCGCGTTTAGCACTTCTCCCCAGACCACCCACCCAGACGCGGATACACAAACCACATGTGTGAGGAATGCTGTTCAGCTACGAAATCCGTATCAGTATTTCAACCTTATTACTTGCACAGGCTGCCCTTTTAGTGCGACTCATTTGTTTTATCTTTTCAATAGCTTTGATTATTTTCTTTTAATGGCCTGGGCTTATCCTTTTCTACCCTTTTGAAACTTCAGAACTCTGGGGTGGGGGCTATGTGTAGTGGAAGACATGACTGCAAAAACAAGCTCATGGCTTTGCCTGTAATCCGCCGGTCCCTATTTTACATAGCCACCTATCATGGGCAGATTGCACAGGGACCCAATAACCGCCCCACATTATTAAAGTAGACTCAAGGAACCTCCATGCAGGGGGTGTATTATTTCTGCTGTTATTTAACAGTTACAGGGCCGAGTTATAATTACAGGAGTGATTTTAGTTTGTGCCATGTATTTCCCTTGCTAGTTCTTGGGGACTGTGTTGGTTACTCTTCTTTAATTAAGAGGAAATTAAGACCCAGAGGCTAAGGTGAAAGCCAAGGGCAATTTAACAACATTTGGAATAGACTGGAAATGCCTCCAAGGAAGGCGTCCACATAAAGAGGAAGATGTGGATACTATTACCTGGTGGAGAAAGCAGAATCATTGAAATATGTTTGGTATTTTCTATTTGGGTGGTATCCTGGTCAAGGAAACCAATGAAGTACCCTTAACTGCTCCACTAATCAGGAAAAAAAAAAAAAAAAAAAAACCCACTAGTTTTAGACAGTACATCTTTGAAACACCACAGAGGTCTGGGTGCCAAGCCTTGATCTGCCATCTCTCTCCAGGTTTCCTTGCATATCCAAGTGGGGACACTGCTGAGACAGTGGAACAAATGTACTGAGAAAAACCATGTGGTACAGTGCACTCCTGGGCAAGAGCACTCTGGAGTTGGCTTCAGCAGGCTCATGATACTGATCTTGACTCTCACCACAATGGAGAAGATGCTGGGCTATTACTTCGAATATACAAATGAACAACTGTAGTAAAGTAAGGAAACAGATCAGTCTAATTCAAGTGTGTTGATTAGAAGTTTTGCTGCCACTCTAGTCCATTTGTAGCTGATGCTTCCAAACCTAAGGTCAGCTTCTAATTGATCAGAGATGAAGCAGTCTATTGCAAGCCCCTACAGGGCTTGTTGGCCTGAATGAAGGGGTCAGTTTCTCAAATCTCATGTCTCTACTATTGAGTATCCCACTCAATTCCTTGGTTATTTGCCAAACTCAATGTATTTTAATTTCCCTTTGTTGTAGTAGTTTCTGTCCTTCCTGTCTAATCAAGGTGCTGAAATAAATGCTTTGTAATAACTCTGTTGATACAATTATGTACCATAGTATATTGTTTAGTTTATGAACAAACCTTTCCAAAGAAGTAGGGAGGAAAGGAAAACTATCATGCACAAATGGATTGCCCTCAGCAGGTTTGGGATATACTATCCATGTTCTCTGGTCACCTCAATTCTTTTTAATCTTTCTTCTTTAGAAATGGCATTGCTGCATGACAAAAGGCTTATTTCTCCTGAATGCAAAGTAGAAGCAAACTGATCAAACAAATCTGTAAGACTATATATTGTTAAAAAAAAAAAAAAGAGTCACAATAGATTAGGCATGAATTTAAGTAAAACACCTATTTCTGTCAATCTGTACTTACATTTCAACATGGGTTTTAGAGATGGCAAATACATCTTACGTGTGCCTTGTAGTTCACATAAAAGCATGTATACACACATACACAATGTATCTTTCAACATAACTACACATACACACTCCATTAAAAAGATACTGACAGATTTATAAAACGTATTGGCCTTGCACTGTTAATCTTGAGAATACATTTTTACTTAATTTATTTTTGCACTGCATGGTAGCTCTGGCCACCGTTAAGGATCTGTCAGCATTTCCATCAGAACTCTATTTTCAGAATACTGGAGTACAAATGCCAAAGTACATATTTACAGTTTACAGACAGCGGTGGCTTTGTCTTCCTTTTAAATTGACTTATTCAATGCATCTTTACAAGGAATATTCGGGGATGGCAGTGCCTACATAATAAAAAGCATCATATAAAACAGAAGAGGTCAAAAGATGGAGACTTGCAGCCCAAGACTAACCTACACCACGGGAATCGACTCCTTTGCATTCACTGCAGCTGTAGTAGTCTCTACATCATAGTCATAGTTTTAGAGTGACAGTCCAAAGCAAAATTACTCTGATAATATATATGTGTATATATATATGTATATATGTATATAAATATAGGAGTAGTACATAGCATTAGTACACAGACGCTAAAGGTGGAAAGTAATAAGCACACAGCAAATTACTCCAGAGCTGATCGCTTCCAGTGAGAAAAATGAACACGAGCCACCAAACACAGACATTGACCATTTCCAACACTGAACATCCAACTCTATTAAACAGGTAGAGCTAAAACATTTAAGAGTTAAAGTCTCTCTTAAACAAGTGTTAACTACATTTGTAGGGCTTCAAATGGTAAACAGTATGTTATGCAGGCCTAAATTGCTGTTTGTTTGCTTTTTAAAGATTAGGTGGGTCTATAAAAAGTATCAGCAAAAACTTTTTTTGGTGGAAGAAACTTTCTAGTGGAAGAAAACCAATTTTATTGGCTCTTTCCACAAAAAGATGAACAATTCATTTACAGAGATTTGCTTAACAATTTAAGAATGTTTAGGATACTCTTATAAGGTCTCCCCCACCCCCAAAGCTCTTGTCTCCTCATCTGTACTTTGACACAATATGCAAGCATATATAGACATTTGTTCACATCGAGAGAGGGACAGGTTATGGTGAAGAAACAGAATAACTGCAAACATCTGCTGATATGACTGGTGTATCCTAAGATAGAAGAACTTTCTGTCATACACCTCCTGCTGCAAAACCAGAAGCAAAAGCTAATTTATAAAAGGGGGGCAGAGAGCACAAATTCTGTACATACATATTCCCCCCCCCTCAAATCACAGGGGAAAACTTTGAAGACAGTTTATTATACTCTGGCTGGTTCAAACCATATTCACATTCACCCAATTAATTTTATTCGAAATATCTATTTATATATATATATACATATATATATATACACTGAAGAAATTAAACCCTGCCATTTCCCCTTTGTGCTTAAAAAATCCAAAGCCACTAGGGTACACATGTCAAGAATATCATCAACAGGTTTCAAAGGTGAGTATGCATAAATGGGGCAGAACTGAGCGAGTGACTTTGTGAAGAGTATTAGAACTCTGAGATTAACAGAAAGGGGATTTATTACTTCTATATTTAAAAATCACATGATGAGAGCCAGAGTACTGCTTCAAACAAGAAAAAAAAAATCTAGCTAGCTATCAGAATTTTGTGGGAAACACATTTTCCTGTCTGGATGAGTAGTAGGTTGGCAAGTTTTTCCAAAATTTGTTACTAGTTTACAAACTTACATGTTATGCTATTTGGAAGACAAGTGATTATCTAATATTCAGGTCTAAAGTTTATCACTGTAATAGCTGCCCTTATCATTCTTTTTTGAGGGGAGTATTTTTTTTTTTTTAAATCTGACCTAGTTTCTTGGTTAGTAACTGATAGAACAAAAAAAAAAAAAAATCTTTACTTTGCCAAATCATTTAGTTACAAAACTAAAAATGGCCTATATATATTTCTAGTTAAACTACAGTGATAATATTAGTTTAACCACATAAATTTCTGGTTTAATGAGAATATGTGAATTAGCAGTTAGAAATTTTAAAAGATTTATGAATTTTGCAAACATTTCCATATAAGCATTGTCCTCCCCTTTCACCTGTAAAGTTAAAAACAAAATACAACTAAAACCACACAATTCATCAGTCATCTAATGTCCAAAATAACTTGGAAAGTATCTCTGTAATTGCACATTGAGAAGTGGACTACATAACAAATGCTTCAAGTACAGTTCATGCCAATCATGAAGAATCATAACATTCTTGAAAGTACACTTGTCCTCTGGGAGGACACTTCAGAGAAGTAATTTACAAGAAGCATGGCTGTATTATAATTTTTTTAAAGGAAAAAAATAGTTTCTTTGGATAGAAAGAAACAGTGTAAAAAATCCCCTTTTTAAAATGCAGAAATCACTCCATTATCAATCTGCATTTACATTACTGCCCAAAAGAATGGGTCTGGAGAGACCATTTTCTGTACAGACACTAGTTAATCTGTGAATGAAAAGACAGCATCTGGCACAGGAGCAAACGAGGGAGATCCTGGTCTATTAGCACAGAGACTTTCTTAAGGCTGATCCAGGGACGGACCTTTGGATCCAGAAGCATTTCTTCCTTTCTTTTCATTGTGGTTGAGTTCCTAGTAAAGACCTGGAAGATGAGCTGTTCTCATTTTTCATTTCTCCATTTATGGAGAGGATAGAATAATGACACCAAAAAGTAATTTGGTTTTTTTTTTTTTTCTTTTAAAAATAATTTGCTTTCTTTTGCATGCCACAGGACAGAATTCTAGTTCCAAAACAAGGGTACAAGAACAAAAATATCCCCCCCTCCCCAACCATCTTTACTTTCACCAATACAGGAAATCCTTCTGGAAACATTAGCAAGGGACTAAACAGGTATCGAACCACTGAATCTACAAGTTAATACACAGTCTTTGATGGCAGAATAACCAAGATTTTTTCCCCCAAAGAAAGATTTTAATTTTTCAAATATAAAATAGTTTAAGAGAATCATATGTGAACAAACAAAAATCTGATTCCTGGTTTTACAATAAAGATGAGCCACGCTGGCAGCTGAAGAGAGCTGAACCTCTAATAAATAGATCCAAGTTAAGAATTTCTACATTTCTTTAGAAAACAGGGCTGGAATTCTTTTTTTTTTTTTTTCCTTTTTCCAAATGCTGATCCTGCGGAATGCCTTTACTTCCATATTTACCTAATATTATTACAGTAAAACAGACACAAGAATGTCAATGACAGCTCAACAATGCTGCAGTCAGGACATTTACAGGTACGCTCTTGTTATAAGTCCTACGGGTTTACCGACTAAGGCTAGACAGCAAGTCATATGATCCTATTTGGTGCCTTTTCTACCATGGTCCAAGATCATTACATGGATACAGCCAAGGTCTGGCCCCCACTTTCAGGAAAAAGACCACAAAGAAGAAAATCAAAGTGGCTATTTGGTCCCCCCAGTTGAAAATTTGTGTCCTGGAACAGGAAAAACAAAAGGTGGAAAATACAGACTGCAACGAGTTAAAGGACTTGGAAAAAGTTGGTGGAAAGTGGCACGGTGTACAAGTAAGGTCACTGGGCTTGGGATGGCAAGGGTGCTGCATTGAAAGAGCATCCACGGGACCAAGTACTCATAGTGTCTGGTGGTGTCATTCCCTCAACGACTTTAGAATATCTGTATGCGATAATAAATAGATCAGTTATGTAATAAGGCAGTGTGTTGAGTATGCGTTCATCCTGTGGAATGAACCACCACGGAGAGACATGATAACATACACATTCTTTAAGTTTTCTTGTGTTGTGTTTGCTTTGTTTGTTTTCAAGGCTATCCAGGCTAACTCTTCCCGGGGATTTCCTTGGAGAGAAGAGTGGTCCGCTGAGGCTGGTTTGCTTAACCTCTCCTTTATCAAGAGATGATGACTGGCTTTAAAGGAAAATAAAGCTGAAGGTTGTTTGATTTTTATTTTTTCCCTTTTGGTTGCATCATTCTGAGTGTTTTCATATAAACAACAACAACAACAAAAAAAATCACAACCAAAAAAAAAAAAAAAAAAAAAGAGCAATAGTTTTTGATGCATCCAGTTGTATCCTCAGGATGTTCCAGATGTTTCCAGGTAACTCTGTAGTTTACGGACTGTAGTTTTGTCCAGCGAGCAAAGATCAAAATCAAATGTTGTGTTTGTGATATGAAAGTGTCCAGTTTCTTCTATAAGGTTCACAATCTGAAGGAATAAAGAAGAAAAAGTTTGGGCATTAAGCAACAGACATTAAAAGGCCCAGATAAAGAGATGGAGGGGCTCAAACATGGAATCAAGTGACCAAACATCCTTATTTATAACAAGCAGGTCCTTTATATAAAATCAGTTTGGTAAGTCAAACGTACATAAAGACTTCGAGAAATTCTTGTTCTCAGTTTTCATACCCTTTAAAACGCTGCTTTCATGTCAATAACAGAATATTTTCCTTGGGTGGGTGGTTAGGGAGAAAGAAAATTTCCAAGACTCCTGTAAAAATCAGTTTCTGATCAATAGACAATGACTCTGCTAAATAGACATAAGCAAGCCCCAGCCTACAAATAACAAAACTCCTTTCAAAAAAGAACACATGCAAACAAAAATATTATCATTTTATTTCTGAGTACATAATCATTGAAAAATTAGACAATATAGAAATGCACAAAGAAAATAACAGAAACCATCCTATCCCCCTGAAAAATCACAGCATTGACTAAGAGCCCCCAGAGAACCTCTGTGTCACCAAGACTGTTTTGTTCTCTAATATGGGTACTGGTTACATTTGCCTTGTTCACTTTATAGCTGTACATGTTCTGATACATTAACAAAAAATAAATACAAACATTTATTACTTATAGTTGTGCTCAGTTGGTTCCCTTAAGTATTCTGGGGAGATGAATTTTATCTAGAAAAAGAAAGGACGCCTGTCTCCCCATTTAGAACAGATACACTGCATCTCTTATTGTTTTGGCTCCAACCTATGGAAAAATGACATGTTAAATGGCAGTGGTGGCAGAGGTGGTATTTTCGTGCCTTGGCTTGCAGCAGGACAGCCCTGAAATTTCAATATGAAGACTGATGTTGGGCCTGGGTGTGAGACATTCTTTTCCCATGCATTGTCTTTCTACTCTTTGTTACTAATAATCTTATCAGAAATGGATACTGGACCTAGGCAGTGTGGTTTTTAACTAGTTGTGCTAAGGGTTCGGAAGTGGATGGGGATTAACTTTAGCAAGCTTTGGAGAGGGAGGAGAATCAGCCTTGGGGCAAAAGAAAGAATATTTGCACAAAGTGGATACTTGGCAAACTTTCACTTATTTGTCTGTATTATTACTTTTCTATCTCCTGACTCTGATTTTCTGTAGTTCAAAAACCTTAAAAATTTTAAATTATCTACCCTATGATTTATTCAATTAATTTTTGGATTACCTGATGCCAGGCTGAAAACCAGCAGAACTAAGTCTTTTCACCTTCTCGTATTACTTTCAGTTTTCCTTGAAACATCTGTGAACTATTCCCTATGGCTCAGTGGCTCTTACCAAAAAAGGTGTTCCCCATTCCTAATGTATTTTTTTTACTTCAACAGAAGCATAATAGACATATTAAACATTAAGCCTAAATCTAATTAACTGCAAAACTCCAAATTGAGCTTTTATTGCCTTACTCAATCTCTTAAACTATTTTTGGAGATATAATTATGGTTTTAATAATACAAGTTATACCTACTGTGGAACCATGACTGACCATCTAACATCCATTTATCCCTTCCTTAGTAACAGGAACCTGATTCTCTGAGAGTAGCGACATGCTCAGCTAGAATACTCACCTCTTCAGAACCATATGTAACACTCAGTACTACTATTTACAATGTACTTGTCAGAAGCCACTGGATTTAAAAAAAAACAACTGTTGAAAAGGTTATGGACAAAGAGCATGTGCTTAAGGCCTTCTGACCTTCTTCCTGTCTGCAATGTAGATGCAATGCCCAGGAGCACAGCAGCCATGTTCCACTCAGGAGGATGAATGCAACATATGAAAGAAGGCAGAGCAGAAGAACAGAACTTGTGTCCTCCATGGCATCTTTTAAGTCACTAAATTGACAATGGATTACTATCTCTGGGCCTTGTGTTACATGTTGAGAAGGAAGGAAAGAGGGAACCTCATTTGCTTAAACTACTAAATCCAGGGCTCCGTAACATCTATCAATAGATCATCAGAAGGGATATGCCCAATTATAACAAAAATACATCATTCATGCAGGAATGCATCAAAAATTACCTTTACCAACACAAAAAACTAAAATGGACACTGATTTGTTTATTAGCAAATAGTTTTAGAACTTTCAGTGATTCTCCACAAATATCTACATATACATATAAGGAGTCATAAACACATAGCTGTGTCCACACACGCAAACCTTTCATGGCAATCATGTACTTAATTGTACTAAACATTAACTGAACAAGAGTACTTTCCTGAGTACATTATCTCTTTTTACTATATTAAATAGAAATACTGCGTATCTAGTAAGTATTAGTAAATTTCAGGATAAAAAAAAAATAGTCTCTTCAGAGCTACTGTGATTTCAAATTTATACAATGGAGATAACTACCAAGTAGACTAGAGGTAAACTCCTCTCCCCAACTAGTGGGCCAGCAGGTAAGTGACAAGGCATTCAGAACAGGGAGTCCTGAATTTGGCCCATCAAGTTCTGATTCTGCTCTTTATCTGAATGGCACTGGATCATTATAATATCTGAGCCTCAGATTCCTCATATGTAAAATGGGTACAATGCTATCTTATCACAACAAGGATGTGCAGAGGATCAAATAAGATACGGTAAATAATTTCCTTATAAACTGAAAATTACTACCTATATCAGGACACCAAGGTTATGATTACCATGTAAACTTATCCTCAGTTATATGGGAGCTAACTAAAGAGCACAGGGATTATCAGACCTGGTGCTTTTACCTTTGGCATTCAATGACTGTTAGCCATTTCATTAGCTGTAAAACAAATGAAGCAAGAAAAAAATTTAGCACCTAAAACTCAAAGAGTCTACCTGATTTTTTTTCTTTTGTGGCCCTGAGGATTGAACTCAGGGAAGCTTTACTATTGATCTCCATTTCCAGCCTTTTTTATTTTTAGACAGTATCTCACTAAGTTGTCCAGGCTAGCTTTGAGCCTGCAATCCTCCTGCCTCAGCCTCCTGAGTCGCTGGGATTGCAGGTGTGTGCCGCTATGCTTGGCTGAATTGGTTTTTTAATAATCATAATAAAGATTTTCAGGGAGAAGGGAAGAAGGCAGGCAAAGAGCAGGTGAAGGCAGGTAGCTGAAATGATGGGCTAAAACTGCAATGTAGCAGGTAACAGAAGTACAGCCCTGTATGTTGTCCTAAAATAACAGGGAACTGACCCTTTTGAGAAAATAGTTTTCTATGACTCAATATAGTGGTTCACTAATTATTGAACAATAAACAGAAAACTGGGCAATAAAAAGTCCTTCTAGAAAAAAACCACCTAATTTTAAAGTAAATAAACACTTTTACCCACTAGGAAATGAAGCCCAGTCATCTTAATGTGTGTTAAGTCATCTTAACATCTTTAGGTTACCAAGACTTTCAACCCAGCTTCTGACTTTCTCCAAACCAGCATGCCCCACCCTGCCTGCAGCAAATACACATGTAAATACATAAAGGGGATCTGATAAATCTAAATGAGCCCTACACTTTAATGGAGTCTATAAGAATACATCAGGTAGAAGAAGAGACAGTGTTAAGGCAGTAGTAGTGGGAGCAGTTGGGTAGTCTGGGACTATTTGCCAAAGGGAACAGCATTAATGATTTGAATTATTAGAGCATGTACCAATGTCCTCAATTAAGTAAAGGCTCCATAAAGAAAAATAAGTGCACATTCCTTTCCAGGAATCCTGATAGCTAGAACATCAGAAACATCATGGTAACATGCTTTATTCCAGTGACACCGGCCACAAAGCCTGAAAACATCCCACTAGTTCCCAAAGGGCTCCATACTTTTTGTAGGAATACCCTCTCTGGGATGTAGTGTGGCTTTACCTTGGTGTCACTATGCTACATCAAAATGCAATCATAATGCCCCTCTAGGAGAATAGTGGAAGACAGACTAACTGCAGATAAAAGCATTCAAGGGCACAGGGTACACATGGGTAGTGGAAAAGGAAGTGTGTAAACTGCTTAACTCATTCTTCAGATGATGGCTGTTGTGAAAACATTTGTGATGGATGATTTCCTGCCACATCAGCCTTTTAGGGGGTACCACACAGGCTGTTGGTTGTTTTGTTTCAAGCAGGGTAAGATCTACTTGTTAAGTCTATAAATCCCTCCCATAACCCTGGTTTTTTAATTATAAAAAGGTAGATACATTCATTTACACATGATCTTAGAGGAGAAGGGACAGATGCATTACTTTTGGTCATCCTATATTTTCAAATACCAGGGCTCTTCCCATCCGAAGTCACTTCCCTGGGGAGGAAGTCTTGAACAAGCTTTGCTTTAACTGATTCTGCCTCAAGTGGAGCCTGTGCCCTGATAAAATAGCCTCTACTCCAGACTGGGAAGCCTTGTCTTCCACATGAAAATGTGTGCCTCCCCTGGGCTAGGATGCAGGCTACTGGGCTCCAAAACACAAAGGAAACCAAGATATGACAAGTAATTTCCCAGGCTGGAGGAAATCATTTGCAGCAGAACACTTCTCAGGGAGGGTTCCCCGTGTCGTTAGGAGGAATACTCCTTACGCCACTCATTCCTCAATCCCTGAAGGAGGTTCTAAAAGAATGATAGCTGGTATCTAAATTGATATACTCTCCTCTAAGGAAGTTCTGGATTTTTGTCAGATTTTTTTTTTTTTTTTTTTATTCCAGGCAAGGATACAAATCAACGTTACAGCTGAACTGCTAGGGAGGTTAAAGATGTTTCACCTCACTTTATAAATAAATGTGAAACACATGGTTTAAAGAAGAATCAAATTATTAATCAGTCCTAGGTGCTCACTTCTTTTCTTTGTGTCCACTCTACTGTATATTTACACTATGGAAAAGTGGCTTAGGCACACAGCCTCCCTTGATCCCATGCATTCTGTTCATTAAACTAAATACTGAGCGCCAGGATAGCAGGTCCCCAGAGTAAAACACGCTATTAACCACTTTTTGTGAGCCAAATAAAATTGTCAGACCAGATTTTTTGATAGGGATGCACTGAACAGGAAAGAACTCAGGGTATCATCTTGGGCCCACAGAAATTCAGCTGCAGGTGTTCAAGTCTGCATGGTAGAGAGAACACGTAGATTTTGTGGAACGCATTCCACGAGATGAGCAGCCCTCAAGGTGGAGAATAACATTTGTCCTCAATAGTGCTATGTTTTACAATAGGAATTAATTAAGCAGTAAACCGTGACAGGACATGCATCATGGTATCATAATCACAAGCCTCAGCTGCATTACAAGGCAAAAGGCCAAAGACTGAGAGCTTTCAACCGGCCTGGGAATGCAATTAGGGTGAGAGGCTGTGTGCCCTGGGGTGCCTTTTTTGCCAGGTTAAAAATTCATAGATATTACTCTCTCCCTGCAGAATACTAAAATAATCCACTTGGATGGAATTCTACTAAGCTTCCTTCCCTCACAATTCTCTCAAAGGTCAAAATAAAGGACAACATTAGATTAGAAATGCCAATGACACCACAAGGTAAGACTCTGCCCAGTGGCGTACTGTCCCTGATTCATTGTCTATGCTTTCTCTGTGAAGATGTCCCCACCTTACCCAAACATCTGTCTCACTTTCCTGTGAGATTCACAATTTAGGCCCAGTTTGGGCCTTAACAGCTTTCTTGGACAATTCTTCCATAGTGGTTCAGAGTTGGTGTCTGGGAAGGGATCAGGAGATCAGTTAATAGATTTACTGTCAGCATTAGTCAACTAATTCCAAAAAACTGGCAAATGGTGGGCAAGACAATTTTCTCTTCTATAGGAGAAAATTAAAGGAAAACACACTTGGTCCTCTCTCTGTGGGTTCTGCATCCTCAGTTTCAACAAACCATGGATTGAAAATATTTGGGGGGAAAATACTGTCTATGCTGAACGTGTACAAATTTTTTTTCCTTGTCATTATTCCCTAAACAATATAGTATAGCAGTGACGTACAAAGCATTTACATTATATTAGGTATTACGAGTGACCTAGAGATGATTTAAAGAATGGAGAAGGATGTGCATGGGTCATATGCAAATACTATGCCATCTTACATGAGAGAGTTGAGCATCACAGAATTTGGTATCCAATGGGGACCTGGAACTGATGCTCTCTGGATGCCAAGGAAGGAATGTACCTTCAAAGTACTAGATGTGACTTGGGTTAAGCCACTCAAATTCTGCTCCTCCAACCCCTGTACTCACTTTAAAAAGAGAAAGACATGTAACTTAGCCATAAATAAGAATCATAGTTCTGGAGTCAAAGTCTTTTGTTCAAATCTAAAACTTTAGAAGGGTTAAAAGTTTATCAGACCAATCATGAAACTTGGCAAGTTTGAGTATGTATATTTATAGATTTAAGCAAAAATGTACACAGAATATAAATGTGACCATCAACCATTAAACATTTACAAAATAATTCACAAACAGCTGGGGCAGATTAAGTACTAATTTCCAGTCTTTTGAAAGTAGTAAAAAAGAAAAAAGTTTTTAAGTAAAACCATCTACAAACCCACCCTGGAATTTGGAACACACAGACTTCTTGGGTGTTAAAGAAAAATTATGTTATCAATAGCCACTGTTAATACAATAAAGGCATGTGCTCTAACTGTACAAAAACTAAAAACCACTCTTCTTATCTTCTCAAAACATCGCATTGTATTAATAGAAGTTTCCTCACCCTACAAGCATTTCACAGTTGAGTTCATAATAATAGAATGTACGCTTAACAAGATAAGGGAAATGAAGAAAATATTTATTTTCCTTAGAACAGAATTGGCAAAAGGTTACTAAATTGAATCACAAATGTTTATAACACTTGACTCAAAATCCTTATCACTGTTTTCTCATGAAACCAGAAGCCTGATCCCAATGGCTCCTACATTCCTACTGTCTCCTCCCTTAGCCCACATTATAAC
The DNA here is from genome assembly GCF_902686445.1 of Sciurus carolinensis. Taxonomy (NCBI): domain Eukaryota; kingdom Metazoa; phylum Chordata; class Mammalia; order Rodentia; family Sciuridae; genus Sciurus; species Sciurus carolinensis. The sequence goes on along the minus strand of NC_062226.1, from coordinate 50,664,483 downwards.
ATCAGTCACTGCGGAGGGAGAGAATCACCATGGAGTTTGAAGCGGACTTCTAGGGGGCTCAAAAATCAGAAAGCTCCCCCAAATACTTCAGTAGGTGGTAGGACCCCATTCCAATCACATGGTGCTGCTGTGGCTCCAAGTGCTACCTACCATACCAGCCCAGGATGAAAGTAGTGCCTGAGGCCTGCCAGAAGGGCTGTGCTGAGAGGCATCTCTCACCTGTTGCAGAATGTGTCTTTCCCTCAGCGTCATCAACCTTCTGTGAAGCTCCACCAGCTCGTCCAGGTATGCCTGGAAGAGAAGGGCACTCTAAGAAGCAGCTGTAAAATAAGTAAGCACTCAAGCACAGCTGGACCCTCCTCATCCTACCACTCTACACAGCTACCTGAACTCTGTGTCCCAGGGACTTTGCTGATCAGGTCTGTCCTGGCTGACTTTCACCTTTACCAAGCCTGCATTACAATGGGGGAGGAGGGAATTCTCACCTGTTTGCTCTCAACAAAATTTCCGTTGAGCATACTCACCTTTCTCCAACAGAGTCTCTATAAAGATTAGGGGAAATTTAATAGTAAATTTTGAGTTTTAACATGTTATCACAGGTTTTCATTTTTTTATTCTTTAATCTCAGGAAAAAAGCTTACGTTTGAACATGGGAGTAGCAGTGGACATTACCAGTTAGATAATGGCAAACTCTTAATATCAAAAAAAAAAAAAAAAAAACAAGACTCCCAGTAGTACCAAACATTGCAGGTAAACAATGACAGCAAGTGACCAAAGAACAAAATATTATCTTATTAAGAAGCAGATCACCATCCCAATTAGCATCTGTTTTATGAAGAGCTCCCCTAAAAGTGCAGAGGGGTACCTCTCTTTGCATATGCTCAGACTCATGAGTCTTTGTTAGTTGACTGTATGGATACCCCCAGGGCTATTTTCAGTAAGGGCAAAGGCAAGATTTACAAAGCATTAGGGAGGTCTTCCTGCCCCTGCAACACATTAGGGCCCTGCCTTTTCCAGGTGACTTAAGCACCACCAGTTCTTGCAGTCAGATTGCAGATGTAAGAGGCACACACTGGGAAAGCACCCTGCACTGGGATCACAGATCTTGCCCACTTACATCTCACAATCTTCTGATCTCCCAATTCAATGTGCTCAAAACCCCTTGGCAATGTAGGCCCATGTCAAACGGCAGCATATGGTCAAGCTTAATAATGAAGATATGAGCAAGACATGGAAAATAAATTACAAAGCACAGGGATGAAGCGCTGATTACGTGGAAATAGTGGGCATTTCTAAAGAAAATGGAAGGAGAGCTAGCAAGGATGATCAAGGGAAACCAGAGGACACGAAGACCACAGCACTCACACTAATGGGCCAGAAACCTACCTTGTCACATTCACCATTCTTTATCTGCTTATCCGATTTGCCTTGCTTTATTGGACTCTTCACTTCAAGAATCTAGGGATCAAAGTGAACATTGTGTTAAATTTCATATCAAGCACCTGCTAGCTAACCTCACACATAAACAAAGGTACTCACTGCATGAAATATTGGACAATAACAATGTTTTCCAAATGGCATTTCCCTACCAAAGTTTCCCTTCTATTCCAATCTTACTTTTGCTTGGAAAATAAATTACTTGTATCTGAAATGCTGAGTCAGAGCAACAAAACTTAAAAAAAGTTGATGATAAGGAAATTGATCTAAGCTTCCAAGGCTGCTTCTCTTTTGTGACAACACTCTCACGCATATGTACAGCAGCTGAGTTATTCTGAGATTACGGTCCCCTCTGGCAAGAATTATTTTCTTCTTCGTTCTGCTGTTTCAGCATGACTACCAATGCTCAGTAGGCTGGGGATGATAAAAAACAAACCCTCAGATGCCCTCTGCAGTACCTGCCTTTCAGAGTCTCAAGTTTCTCATATTCCCTAAGCTGACACTGAGGCTTCCTTTGGGAAGGAAGGTAGCCACCAGTTATACCCACGCTCCAGCCCAGGATCCTGCAACCTCAGAAACAGGACTATCTCCTGTGCTTCAGGAAACTGTGTGACAACACATAGTTCGATGCCAGGCACCTTTCCTTTTATCTGGATCCACTGCAACTTGGTTATTAACAATAGTTCCGCATGCTGTTCAGAAGATTTGGTAGGGAGTTATATTTGTAACTAATAAAAAGGAGATTATTATTATTTAATAAATGCAGCTGATTTAATAGGGTCTTCAAAATTCTGAGGGAAATAAGTTCTAAATTGCACTGGTTTGAAAAGGCTGAAAACCCCTAAATTTATAAATGGCAAGAAATGCTTACAGACATAAGAAGCAAAGCAATTTGTCTTTTTCATTATAACCTTATTTCCAAGTGAGCTGTTATAACCAGAGACTAATATTAAGGAGGAAACATCAAGACAAGGACTTCCTAAGGAGTTTCATATTCCTACCACTTTTCCCTTCACTATCCCCTGCCCTAACTGGGTCATGATTTTGTTCTTAGTCTGACATATTCCATAGCACAAAGAAAAATTTAAGAATCAAACCACTCTTAATTTGCAGTGGCAAGACCAGGAGATTGGGCTCAGAAGACTAAATTCAGGCCCCAGCCTTATCATTTAACATTTTGGGGCCCCAAAAGACAAAATGAGGAGTGGAATGAGATAACACCCAGATTCTGGTGTGGGTTTAAAATTTTATACTATTAATAAGCATTTTAATTGTTAAAGTTAGGACCAACCACAACCTTCTGGGAAAGATCAAGTAGTCCTAAATGGGATTATTACTCTTTGAATGAAGTATGGGGTTAAGAAGTATGCTACCAGTCTTTCCTAAGAGTCACACTTATTTCTTTGTTTTTAAAACTGAGATAACCAAATGACCCACCTGATCAGGCTAACTTAGAATACAATACTTTGGCAAAAGGAAACTACTGAGTAACAGGCAAGGCGATCATTTTTGTAGCGTGCTCCCTGTGAAGGAAACCAAACATTCCACAGCATTCAGAATTTCCTCCTCTCTGTTGCTGGAAATGAGACCTCCAGGGGAAAATCAGCTTCGAGACCCAGGAGTAAGTAGGTCAGTAGATGGCAGTCCTAGCCAACTCAGACACCAGGCTGGGCCTTGCAGAGACAATCCTCAGAGATTTCAGGCAAGAGGAAAAAAACAGCTCTGCTGTGCCTTGTGCACCAGAGAACTTAATTTCCTTCCCATCACATCCCGTTCCTCCCACGGTCTCATCCCCCACTTGATGCACTCTGGGTGTCAGAGTGGCTGTGGACACTATTTTTGCAATAAAACTCTGCTAACTAGGTTTAGAGGGTCCTGCCACATTCTCTTCAAAGCAGAAAACAGAACATTTAGGCGCTTAAGTCCCACCCCACGCATTCCGTAAGTGCTACAGCTCAGAAGGCCAAAATACATTGAAATCCTAGTTTCTTTCTTCTGGAGGCTGCAGTGGCAGGAACAAAAGCTCTGGGTGTCAGTGACCCGCCTCAAGTTACTGAGTGGCTGCCCAGAGAGGGCTCAGTTAATCTTCCTTCTTTGATCTCTCCCTGCTCCAAAATAAACAGCTTTGTCAAAACTACATTCTGAGAGAGTTGAGCCATGCTGAAGACAATTGTTTTATTTATGATCATTTCTTATCTTTAGGGAAACGACTCCAGAATATAAAAGCACAACACCTTGTCTTCCAGAGGCTTATTTCAAACCAGTTTAACTGGATAGGCTCTCTTTTAATTTCATTCAGCATGCCTGGGAGGCTGAAAGGTGATTTATGATATTCTGAATATTAGCTCAGGTCCAATGGATCACTTCCTTCCTTCAAGTCCCTTCACCTCTTCCCTTCCTGCCACACTCTGAACTAAAAAAGATCTGGCATTTTGTTTTGGTTTGAAATTCACACGAGGGAGGTTTGGGGTGGAAAAAGTCATCTCTGGTTAAATTGGCACAACACTCATTATTCCCCATTTAACTGTACTGAGGAAAACACAGCCACCCAGACTGCTGAAATAAACCAAGGGTAGATATGACAATCTCAGAGAGCCTAATTATGATTAGTAGCACTTTTGTCCTTACCCTGAAGATATGGCTTGAGAATCAAATTTTCAATGTGATATTTTTCTGAATCCCTTTGCTTGGAATGACAACTCAATTATTCAGAGGATGGATTCTCTACTGATAGATTTTTCATGTTTAATGATCATTAGTAACTCCTAACAACATTCAGGCTAATCACTTGCTTTGTTAACTTGGGGCTCCAGCTCTCTCTCAACGTTTTTTCAGGAGTTAGTCTGATAGTGTTAGAATCAATTAGCACATTTCCTCTTCCTGAGTCCCTGGAAGATTTGAAAAAAGGTAACAGGCAATTCGGTTTTGCCCATTGCTTTATGGGAACTTGCAAAATAATTATCAACTGTAGGTAAAGAACAGCCAAAAGGTAAGGAAGAAGGAATCCCAGAGTCTTCCCACTTCAGAATTAGGTTTCCCAGTAAGTTCTCCTCCTTTTTATTTGATGTGCGATTTCAGACACCCTCTTCACCACCTGGCACCTGTGAATGTGTGCACGCTTTCTCTCACACACCTTCAAATATAAGCCAAAAAAAAAAAAACATTCCAGACGGTAATTTAAGTGACTTTTAGGTTTTTTGAAATTTTTACTGTCTCCATCAGCAAGGAGAACTAAGACATTCTTTTTTTTTTTTTTTTAAACTCCACAAACACTGACTTAAAGGGACGGCATCACGTGACCTGAACCAGTGCAGATGACTTCAGGAATTAAGAAATTGGTCTGGACAAAGTTTTAGAAATCTTTTCTTTCTCTCTCAGCTCCCAGTCAAAGACCCAAGGAGGTAACACTCCTGTGGTACATGTACGTCCTTCTCCAGACCAGCTGAAGGTGAACGTACCATGGGCTTTCTTATGATGTCATAAAGGTACAGGGAGAAAGTGACCTATAAATGAGCACTATTGGCAGATTGATGATTTGCATGTGTGAAGCTACATTTGTGGAATAATGCCAAGGAAACAATGGAATGCTACTTAATTACTTAAAGTATTTTTTACTCTGTCTAGATAGATGGTACTGTTCATTTCTGGCTTTGTTTTGCTAGGTAGCGGAGAAAAAAAAGTAGTTCAACAAAGAATCGACATCTTTCAGGAAGGGTGTGAAGGGCAAGACAAGAGTTGTAGAAGCTGCACTCACTCAGCAAGTCCTGTTTTCACAATGACAGGGAGGGATGCTAAAGGAGACTGACGAGGGCACAAAGCACACCCTCATGCCCTTAACCCCTGGTGCTGCCACCGAGAGCATCCTAGTTCTCACACACTGTCCACTGGAAGCAGAAGTCAGGTCTAACTAGGTTTAAATCAGATATAAAGTATAACTAAGGTCCAAACTCTTCTCTTTGGCTAGTTCTTCCTGAACCAAAAGTTTGAAGAAGGATCCCCAATTATCTAGTCAGTCAGCCCAGTGTTCCCCCCAACAGTATGACTGGCCATATTTCTGTCCCTTCTCTTTTTACTTTCTCCATTTAAAATACTTGACTGGTGGTGGTGGGCAGCTGTGTCAGAGGCAAGAGAAAGCTGGCCCCTGGGCATGGGTCGGCACCCAGACGAGAAGAGTCGGACAACAGAATGTGGAATACAATGATAAGATTGAGCTTTCACTGTGTGCAGGGCACAAAGAAACTGCAGCTGACCGTTCCAGGTTAGTCGGTGTGGCGAAGAGCACTGGTGTCCTTCCTACTTCACAATGAAGCATTTAAGCTGCAGACAAATCTTATTAATGAATTTAAAATTCTAAGAGATCTTTGCTTACACTTTACACAAAATGGCAAAAGAAAATGTCTCCAGCAATAAAATAGCATTTTCCAACCAAAACAAAGATCACAGGCTCAAGAGCAAGACAATTTGGAACCGAGAATACGTATGAAACAACAGTTGTGGGAAGATGCAGTTCTTTAATTTTCAAGTTAATATTCGTTTGGTAACTTTAAAGGTCACAGGAAATCTGTCTAAACAAGAAGATAAGAATAACAAGAAGATAATAAACAAGAAGATAAGAATAAGATAAGAATAAGATAATAATACAGTAATGAGTATCAATTCAATGTACAATGAGGCTTTTTACAATATTCATGATACCTGAAAACAGTTTATTTTAGTAAGTGATGAAAATATTCCTATTTTATTCATTTGTTGAACAAGGGCTCTTCATTATAGTCTTCATATGTTCTGAGCTGTCAAATTTATAAGCTTTCCTTAAGTTCAATTCATTATCGTGACCACAGTTTTCTTTGTGTTTAATTATTCCTCACAATCTCAAGTGAGGATCATCTTTTCTTGGATGAAACCTGAGACAAAAACCTAAAATAATAAACATCTCCCATCAACTACCCAGTGCCTAGGAGGCACTGTGCACCCTTCCAATAACCTGCAAGGTAGGTGTTAACATCATTCACAGATGAAGAAACTGGGGGTCAGAAAAATTAATTTCCCACCAGCAAGTTACCAATGGCAAAGCAAAGAATCTGCCTTTATACTAGATATTCTTTCTAATTAAGATGCCTACTCACTGCTAAGAGGAAACATGTATAAAAATGAGGAGTGACTGGGTAACAACATGGGTTACAATCTCTTCCTCACCTACTTTTGAACCCATCCCTCAGACCTATCCTCTCATGATATCAGAAGTCCCTGTGCCCTGTGTTTATTCTTCAACTTGGGGATTCCCATCTCTTTGGCATTAAAAGGGACTTTGTTTAAGCCTGAAGTAAAAAGGGTGTGTAATGGGTAGAAGTGATGACATCTAGTTCTGCAGAGTCTTGGAAAGTGTGAACCCCACATCTTACCTGGTTGTTGTTGGTTTTTAATAATGGTGGTGGAGGTTCATGATGTAGGGGCGAAGAAGCAGAGCTGCTTTCACTATCACTGCCATCACTTAAGCTAACTCTGAAAAGCAATACAGAAAAATCAGAGGCATGACTACAAACAGGGAGTTCTTGAAATATCTGTGTTAGCTGTGATGAAAGGCAAGGAATCCAGACACTGACCATCGGGAAGTTCATTTTGACTCAGAACCACTGAAGTATTGGCGTGTACTTCGTATCTGGAACCGTGGTAAATGCTTCACCTGCTAGTTCTCTTTTTCACATGTGAGTAAACTGAGACTTAGACTGAGTCACTCAGCTAGGGTCCCAGAGGTAAAAGTGGCAGCTCTAGGACTCAAACCCAAGCAGTGTGACCCAAAGCTAGTGCTCAGCCACTCTGCTGTACTGTAAGTGAAGCCTGTGATGCCAGCCCCACCACCAGTCACTTCCGCTGTGACACGACTCAAGGATATCTCTAGTTCTGAACACTGCAACTTTGGAAAAATACGCCATCAACACAAAGAAATGGTGTGTCTGGGATGCCGCTTTAGAAAAATAAGATGATATCTTTCAACAGCTAAAGACAATAAAAAATACCACCTCCTCCCTATTTTTTTTCTTTTCAGAATAAAATGGAATTTTCTTCCAGTCAGAAGAAAGACAGTTCTTTATTCCACTCTGCTGAATGTGTGCCCTCCTTCCAAAGCGTCCTTCAGTGTTTGCTCCCTCTCTCTGGTTATATAGTAACCTAATATAATATTCTTCTCAGAAACAGAAAATGCTTTAGAAATCAGGTTTTCTTCCACTCTGAATAGGCAATCACATTCTAGCTCTATTATACATTCAGACAGACAGGATACATGATGGGAAACGAAAAGGATACACTGGGACATCCTTTTAGCAAAAACCGATGGAACTTGTTTTTCTTAACTAAATTACATTAATGAAGTGTTCAGCTGAAGCCTGCTTTAAAATGCTTCTCGACTGAAGTGGAGGGCTGAGTATTTAAACTGATTAAACAGTTGAGACTTCACAAGTGCACTGCAGATCAAATGTTACACTGGCACTGCCGTGCTAAGAGCACATGTCAGGTGGGGAAAAGAAACTGTCCCCAACAACGTGTATCTACATCAGACAACTCACAGACCTGTGTGATCCAGCTCGTAATGACTCAGGGGATGGGGCAGAAAGTATGCGAACAGCAGCTAATCACAGAATATCCAGATCTTATAAACAACTTGGAAATTTCCTAAATAGGTCATGCTTTTTTTCTTTTTCTTTAATCAACTAAACTGGAGAATAGTCATTGGTAAGGATTTTGGTTGGTCAAAGTAAGTTTCTTAATTCCAAGTGTCAGCCCATTTTTAGGTCTTTATGCTGTTTCTGTTTCTTCTTGTCAGATGGAAGGTTTCTAGAAGGAATTATTTTAAAAGGCCAAGGCCATAAGGCTCCAGGTGAATCTGGGAGAAAAGGTGAAGAAACAGTATTGAGTAGGGCCATAAGGTACAGTCATTGAGAGATCTGACAGGGCATACCCCCTACAGAGGCTCTTTCCAAAGAATACCAAAAAATAGCTAGTTAGGGAGCATTTGGCATGTCCAGTTGGGGTTAATACTGCATTCTTTCTAGGAGTTTTAGTGCCATCTACATGGCTGTGGATAATGAGAAAAAACTTAATGCAATATATCATAAATGTAATTGGATTTTAAATTCAAGTAGATTCATATTTTTTCTGCTCAAAACACATTAAAATAAGCACACCTATTTGTTTTCCTCATAAAGAAATGAAATCCTCAAGGCAATTTCAAGTTGACTATTAATTATAAGTGACGTGAATTACCATCTTATAATGTGGAATTATGCCTCACAGCATTAAAGCTACTTAAGGAACCTAATTGTCAGCACACTTAAAAGGAATTTATTTTCTGGAAAACACACAGGTGATCCTAATTTTAATTAGGTCACACACATCATTCACTGCAGCCAATTATGTATTTCTAGCTACAAACAGCAAACACATTTCTTCACCTTCTGAGACTACTGCCAGCAAAAGATCTATACAGACTCTTCACATGACAATGGACTATTTCAGCAGTCAGTCCTGCCACGTGACATAAACTTTCAAATATCCAGAACTTGTAATGTGATTTTCTCCTATCAAGTTTTTAGAGGAAAAATTCCCTTATTCCTGAGAAAAAGGAAAAATAGTTTCCCTTAAAGGTGACTGTAAGCATGCCAATGTGCCCCAGCTTCAAATGAATGTGACCAATTGCTGCTATTATTTCTGGTGTTTCACACCTGTGCTCTGATGATACCAATAAGCCCGGTGAAAAGGTATGACTCCATCACAGAGAACCCGTCTTCTTCTAAGACACTCACTCACCTGCGACTTCTGCTGCCTCCTCTATTTACAGGTCTTTCCATTTCTGAGTCGTTGTCATTATCCTCTGCCTCATCTGATTCCTCCTCATTGTCATCAGAATGCAGATCTTTCATTATAGACCTTAAAGGACCTGAGTAATGACAGTGAACCATAGGAAATCAAATATGATTTCAAATAAGCTTTGCCCTATTAAAAGAGGGGAATGCTTTCCAGCACTCAAAAATAATCATTGTCCTATACAGTCACACAATTTGCAACAAAAACTTGGTTCAGTTTCTGGAATGCAAGCTCTGCCTAAACACTATTTCCATAATAGATTCCCCAAACTGTTCATTAAAGAATCTCTATTTTTTAGAATTTTTTTTTTGTTTTTCTCTTTCCTAAGAAAAATTACACCTAAAAGAAACAGAAAAATCTATTAGTAAATCAGATGTTTTGTTAGGTTAATCCATGTATTGAAAAGTTGAGATTAATAAATCACTGTGGTTCTAACTTGTTCTTGGCAATGCAGTCTTTGTGTGGTAGTTTTTGATCTATTAAGGTTTAGCTGTTCCTTTTATTTCAAGGTCAATTTCAGGTCAAGAAAGCATTTCAGTCAAGTTCAGATTATAAAGTATTTCAGTTCCATGGTGTAATGTCCTATCTCTGATCTTCATATTGATCTTGGACAGAAGGTCTTGTTGCAACAGCCAATTTTTATTTTAATTTTTAAGAAATTCCTGGCAAAATACCAGCATGTGTTAACATAAATAAGACCATGTAATAAATCAGGTGCCCAGAAAATTTAAGACGTTATCCAGTATTAGATGTGAGGGAAAAAACCATGAAGCCATAACTAATTTTATTCTAGGGTAGAACAGAAACACACACACACACACACACACTCTCTCTCTCTTTCTCTCTCTTCCATTCATGTGGCTTTTACTATACACCAAGTGTGATGAAAACAAGATAGATCTTTTTAATTTTAACAGAAGGATTGTAAAGGCAATCAAGGAGGCAGAAGAAGCACTTTCATTTTGGATCAGGCAATTCCTAAAGTCTCATTTATGATAGGTGTATCTGAATGACCACTGACTCAGTTCTAAAATAAGCATTCACTCATTGCAACTGCACATTCTGCAAACCCAAACCTTGCTTTCCTGTGGGCTTATTTCTTTTGGAAGCAATGGAACAAGATCCCTGAGTAGCCAAAACTATCTTTTCTTATTTTTTTTCTGGAAGCTTAGCCTTAGTCCAAATACACACAACAATTTAATCCCTTTCAAAACATACAAGGCAATTAGGAATTCAGTTGTGATCAATGAAAAAGGTACTGTTCAGTCAAAGAGTAAAAACCAAACTATTCTTCGATACTAACTCGTTTTCCACATAAAAATTAAAGGGGGGAGGCCTCATTTGAAGATTTTGTACACACATGGAAAAAAAATTAGCTACAGGTTCTGGTTTAATTTCCTTTATTCTGAGTTTGGGTTAACACGAGCATGAATGGTAAAAAAGATATACAAAAAATAGAAAATTTAAATTTGCTAAAAAAGAAGTCTATTAATCTGTAGAGAAAAAAAAAAAAAAAAAACAAATGAAAGGTATCTAAGGAGGAAAAGTGAAAACCCATTCCTCTCAAGTCCCGCTTTTGCTATTGTATTTCCTTTGGGAACTCCCGGGAATGGGCTGTTGTCTATAATCCTTTTGTAAAATGGGAATCTGATGGCAGGGACTGGAAAAAAGGGGAATTTCTAGAGCCTGGCCTCATATATCAGAACAATACCCAAGTGCATTCCTAGGGGAAATAAATACAACTGCATAAAAGTCAAGTTACCATTCAAATAATAAAACAGTAGAAGATAGGTCATAAATCAACTCATTAAGATGTTTTATGAGAAAAATGTCTCATAGTTTGCCTGGGAGCTGCTGATACCTTGTTGCCTGGTCTGGGACGGTGTGAAGCTGGAGCTGGAGCTGGAGCTGGAACTGGCAGGACTGGGCTGCTCGGACTTTAGAGAAGAAGAGAAAAGCATCATCAATAACTTTAAGAGATGCTACACATCTAAAATTGAAAACAATACAGTTGCTCAAAGCAGCCTCTGCAAAAACAGTCTGACACTGCACAAGAAAAATGACTACACATTTCATGATGTCAAAATACTAGCACAGGAAGAGTTATGATGTCCTTTTTCTTTGATCACCTTATTTTTATTAGATGCAAAAACAAGTATAGAAACTCAAGGGTAAAGAGATAAACATCTGGGTGTTACATGAAGGAAGGACCTGGCTTTGATTTTACTCCTGTTTATTGCTATGCAGATTTCTTTCTAAGAGAGTCTGATTACCCTTTCTGCAATGTTTGATTGACTCGACTGGTTAAAACATAGTGGTAATGAGGCCAAGGTCATTAGTTCAATCACATTATGCACCAGTTAATTTCACTCTGGTCCAAGGCCATGACCCAACCCTAACCCTGTCCACAGTTCACAAATGTAGGCCAATGTTCATGAGGCCCAGCCAAGTCCCACAGATGAGTCAGGGGAAAGTGTTGCCACTATTTTAAAAAAATACAAAGAGGAAGGAAAAAAAAAAAAAAAACCTACCCTTTTAATTCCATAGCCTATGAATGACAGGGGGGAGAAAAAGCATAATAGACACACCTTGATCTCTTACTCTCAATGAATTCTCCACATTCTTTAATATCCATAGCAAGTTCTACATCCATCCTCCAACCCACACAACTCAGTTCTCTTCCTTCTCCAAACCTAATGAAAACACACTAGATGGATCACCTGTTTTCTTACTAATATGCTGCAGTGCATGTAATACACTCCTCCCATATGCTGCCTCCTATGGGTCTTTTCTCCCAGCTAAAGAGGAGATACCAGCACTAGATACAGTAGGTTCTGCCTTGTGCTTCCTATTACCCCTTCACATTAAGCATTATACACTATATATAGCAGACACTCCATATTTATGACTAAAGGGAGCACATGAAGGCCTCTGTTCCATCATCTGCCACAGTTTTTGTGACTTTAGGAAAAGAGAGGAGTAGACAATTGGACAGAAGTGTGCAGTCACTGGTGACACCACCAACATTTAAATTTCATATATTTAAGGTCAAACATTCTTAAATAACTTAATGATACTGATATATTTGGTTATTTCTATTCATTTCTAATGTGCTCATAGTCTTAACTACATATTCATGCTATCTGAGAAATTACCTGAGGTCTTCCCATGTATAGGACACTTTTTTTCCCCTTTGTTCAATGAAGAATCAAGTTAGAGCATGAACTAAAGTGCACAATTGGAAGCTGCTAAATGAGGATTAGCATATCATCTTAGTTTATACTGCAGTTTCTCACCACTGATTTTTTTCATCTCCTCTCCCAGCAATGAACCTCCACCCCCATCTCCTTAAGCAGCACCAAACTCCAGATTCGGACACAAGGAAGCACTTTCAGGCATTCCTAATGCACACTTCACATCCTCAGGCTGGATGGGAAAACAGGTGTCAGCAATCTACCACTCATTCCGCAGGAAAAGAGCCAGACAGGATCTCTAATGAGCAGCAGGCGGCCCACCAACCCTTCACCACTGCAAGCTTTCCTTGAGAATTGCAGTACAATGTCCTACACATTGCCATTTGCAGCTCACAAAGAAGAGTTGGCTTACAAGTACAAATGCCTGTGTGAGGTACTCTTCATTTCTGTTGAGTGCCTCTTCCACGGTTGAGCCCCAATGGTGAGTTATACAACTGAAAGGGCATTCAGTTAGCATTTATGTGCAATGCCCAGCTGTAAAACAGTTCTCCCCCGGGCCCAGAGAGTACTCCTTTTCCTCTCCAACTTGCTCTTTTCAGCCATGAAAAGTGCCTGCAAATGGTATTATTTTGATAGCTCTGGAAACCATTTGGGAGCCAAAAAAAGAGAGAGATTTCCTTACAGTGAGCAGAGAGCTCTAATTCCCTGTGCTGCCTGACCAGCACACGTTGAGTTGGACCTAAAGAAGCCATTCTGCCAGAGCTATTTGCTGAGAGTTATTAACTAGGACAACCAGGAAGGACACTGGCACGCTCTTCAAACTGCCACTAACCTTGACCCATGTGCATCATGCCAGAACCACACCTAAAGGCCTCCTTTTCAACTTCTTACCCATAAACAAGGCTAATAATTCTGCATTTGCTAATCACCAGAAAGGAGGTAAATGATAAATAAAACACAATGGGAGGAAAAGCCGTTTTATTCAACATTGAAAGTTAATGCTTTGCCTCTGACACAAAACACAAAGCATTTGGGAAGGCTCGCGGTAAGAGACACTTGAATTCTATAAGAATATTCAAATAGAAAGGTAACGGCAAAAGAACTGGATGAAGAAAGATCAAACGGTGAATGATGGGTAGCAAAGCAATGTTCTTGGAAACCTCTGGTAGTCAGAACAAGCATCCGTGGAATATTAGAGTGGAGGAGACATTCAAAACCATCCCAGGCAGAGCATCTCACACTTTCAGAGCACAGGGATCACTGGAGGACGTGTGAAAACAGACTGCTGCCCTCCCTCAGGGTTCCTGAGCCAGAAGGGTTAGGAGGGTAGGTGATGAAACAAGACCTAGATTCCTTACAAGCACCCAGGTGAGGCTCAGGCCAAGGGACTACTTTTGAGAGTCACCGACTGAACCAGAGATTGATAAACATGGACAGGCATTAGAATCAGCTGGAAGAAGTCTATACACGAAGAGGTTCAATTTAATAGGCATTATGGTTTGGATGTGAGGTGTCCCCCCACATCTCCTATATCAATGCAGAAACATTCAGAAGTAAAGAGGATTATGAGAGTTGTAACCTAATCGGTTCATCCTAGTTTGAATGACTAGGTGGCAACTGTAGGCTGTAGGGTATGACTGGAGGAGGTGGGTCACCAGGGGTGAACCCTGGAAGGGTAAATCTTTCCTGTGGCCCCTTTCCTCTTCTCTCTCTGCTTCCTTGCTACCATGAAGGGAACAATTTTCCTGTGCTGAATCTTTCTGTGATATGCCACCTCACTTTGCATCCAGAGCAATGGAGTTGGCCATCTATGGACTGAGACCTCTGAAACCAGGGGTCCCAAATAAACTTTTCCTCCTCTAAGTTGTTCTTGTCAGGTGTTTTGGTCACAGCAATACACAAACTGGCTAAAGCAACAGGTTTTAAGTAGTTCAACAAGCTGGGCACTGTGGAGCATGCCTATAATCCCAGTGATTTGGAATGCTGAGGCAGGAGAATTACAAGTTCAAAGCCAGCCTTAGCAACTCAGTGAGACCTATTTCAAAATAAACAATAAAAACAGGCTACAGATGTTGCTCAGTGGTTAAACACCTCTGCGTTCAATCTCTGGTACCAAAAAACAAAAATAAAAAGTAAAAAAAAAAAAAAAAAAAGTATTAATAAAAATTCCAAGTTGAGACCACTGATTCTGTCACTTATTTTTTTTTTTCATTGCAACAAAACAAAACAAAATGTTCCTTAAAGAATTTTAAATTTGTGAAAGCATTGAGAATATATATCATGGGAAAAATTAGAAGTGTATTGATTTTTCCAGAGGCAGCCTTCCTGTATACTCTGCAAAGTGTTTTTGCAAGAAAGCATTTATGGTGGTGGATGGACCTTACACTCACTCTGACTAGTACAGAATTCAACCAAATGTTAACTGCTCAAGAGCTCTTCTGCTCTTGAGGAGGCTGACCCTATCTTCTACCTCAAGTCCTAATAACACAACTGCAAGTATGTTTTTGACTTTATGAAGAACACAAATCAAATACAATTATATAAATTATAGTTATTTGCTTTAAAAACATCTCCATAAATGAAGTTGGATTTATTTTATTTTATATTTATTTATTTATTTTGGTACTAGGGATTCAACCCAGGGGTGTTGTACCACTGATCCCCACATCCCCAGTCCTTTTTATTTTTTTGAGACAGGGCCACACTAAGTTGCTTAAGATAGCCTCAAACTTTCAATCTTCCTGCCTGAGCCTCCTGTAAATTAAGATCTTTATAGGTCCTAAGGATTGACAAGATACAGTATCCTCCATTTTAGACTTTATCTCCTAAGAAACATTTAAAACGTGTATGTTTTTGATTGTGTGTGCATGTGCATGTGTAAATGCAAAACCAAAAATTAAGAGCTAAGGAAGTTCATTGAGGTTCTGATATTTTTCCCTTGATGACTAATTTGAAATGTCAAAATTCTTTTGAAATATCAAAATTCTCCCCACTAAAAATTGTTTTGTTTCTTGTTGATATTATGAGTAATCAAACACCTAGTCATGAAGTTTCTGCAAATGCTATACTCCACAGTGATAAATGCAGAGGATTAAAAATCTCAATTCTGTTGCTTGATAGTTATGTTTTGGGGAAGATTGTTTAAGCATTAATTTCCTTGCAGAGTAAAAGCACTGAACCTCACACAGAAGTTATATTAAAGCTGGGCACAGTGGTACACACCTATAATCCTGGCTACTCAGTAGGCGGAGGCAGAAGGATCTAAGTTTGAGGACAGCCTGGACAACTTAGTAAGGACCTGTCTAAAATTAAAAAAATAAAAAGGGCTGGGAGTGCAGCTCAGTGATAAAGAGTGCCGATAGGTTCAATCCCCAGGATGGGGCAGGGTGGGGTGGGGACAGAGTAGTAGTAGTTATGTTAAACCAATGTAATAAAGTAAAAACACCTAGACCCCAGCTGTTATAATGCTACAGATTCTTCTGTTGCTTTAAATAAGATGGACTTTTACTGCCAAAACAAACAATGGGGGTACCAAGATTTGCACTGCAATCTTCTACATTAAATGTCTATGCAAAATCTTTGTAATGGATTTTCTACAGAGGACTCCTTTTGTCCAGGACAAGAAAAACCACATGTCCACAACTCCTAAAAGTGTTTCAGAAGGAATACCTGTCAAGGTAGATCCCAAGAGAGGGCTTGCAAAAGTTGACCCCGTTCCTTACATGGGGAGCATGCTTCCTCTTGGGTGTCAAGTCAGAAACCCTGTCTTTGCTAATGGGTAACTTTTATTTGTGAACAGAATTTCAATGACTTGAGTTTTGAAGTAACCTAAATAAAGAAAAAGGAGGGGGGAAATGATACATACCTTTCTTTCAGTAAAAAGGGAAAAGAACATAGTAACTAGTTAAATTGACATTAGTTCAGATACACTACCAATGCTCTTCACAAAATTTTTACCTCATCTAAAAAAAAAAACAAAAAACCTATTAGCCTACAATAAACTCTTCTTTGTACAAACATCCAGAAATTCTGTGTTGAAGATGCATACTAATCGAATAAGAAACCCAAGTATAATACACCTTACTTCCCAGTTCAATCTCCATCACAACTGACTGAAGTACTAAGTTCTCATTAGTTTAGCTCTCCTTTCATTAAAAAATCATAATCATCCTACACAGTAGCTACCTCTTGGTTAGCTTAACATAAATTGAAAGCCTACCTCATTTAGTTTTTCCTTTATGTGAAACTTAAAATAATTCACTTAATTTTCAAATATATGTTTAATTTTAAATAATAATAATACCCATGCTCAACAGTTACAGAAAACATTCTCCATCATATGAGTTAAATCTATCTCACCAATTCTCAATAATAGGTAATATTTTGAGGTAGCTATGTTGGTAAAAGTTGAGACCACAATTAAGCAAAAAAAGAAGTATTGGAAAGTAATCAAATTACGAATTGGATGCAGTTAAGCTAACATGATTAATGCAAAACTGAATTGTTAAAAGGCTAGAAACATGACAACTTTGAATTTCACCTGGTTTCATATTAATAACTGCTTCAAACAAACATGTTACAAGATCAAACTCTTATTATGCAGAAAGGAATATGAAAATAAAAACAGACCAACTTTGGTAACTGCAACTTCCATCATAGTCTTTGTTTCATTTGTTTTACTCTGAAGGAGGCAGGTGCCATGGACTAAACTGTGCCTCCCCTAGTATTCCCCTGTTGATAAGTATTTGGAGATAATGCCTTTGGGAGGTAACAAGGTTTACAGGATGTCAATGTGCTTTCATTTTCTGTCTTACTATGCAAAAATGTGGCCATCTTCAGGCCAAGAACAGAGCCCTCGCTAGTCTTCTTGATCTCAGAATTCAAGCTCTAGGATCTATAAGAAATACATTCCTGTTGCTTAAGTCCCCAGCCTATGGTATGTTGTTATGGTAGCCCAATCTGACCAAGACAGCAGGACGCATTTTTTATTGACATTTTACAGATGAGAAAACTGGAGCACAGTAAGATTAAGTGACCAGGGGTGACATTTAGGTGTATTAGAACCAGATTTTCTGACTTCTCATCTACTGTTCTTTCTACTGCATCTATCAACTTTGAAAAAGTGCAATTCGTTTAAAGCAATGTGTTTCAAACACACTAATACCTTTATAACACTAGTGTTAGGGAATACAGTTTTCTATATCACTGTGAAAGATGTACTGAATATCCCTCTGTCCACAAGGGACATCTTGTGATCCACACCCAGCTCAAACCAGTGGTAAAACAAAACATTTCATCCCAGAGGCTTACTGTGCCTGAATCGATTGCTTCCAACATTTGTCCAATCAATACTACTACAGATCCTGGGCAGGAACCTTACTAGTTCAATACATTTTATAAAGAAGGGCAGGGAAGATTCTCCTCTGAACTGCTCTGATCCTCTTGATACTAGCCCTGATAAAGCAACAGAGAACAACTATTTATTTTACTGGCCTTCATAGGTGATCTACTCTCTCTTCCTAATTCTACAATACAAAATTGCTTAACATCCAAGAACAACAACAACAAATTTAATGCTTTAAATAATCTGTTTAATAACATTTGCTTTTAAAACAAAGTGAAATTGAACAAAGGCCAATGGAAGCTGAAAACTTAATGGCTAGACAGTGAGTCAAGTCTGTGACTATAGGGAAGACTTTACATCTCTTTTTGGCAGACTCCTTCCATTTGTATTATGACAACTTGAATGAGCTGGATGTTAAATTAGAACCGTATTTAGCCTCTAGGGCTCTCGTATGATCAAAAGCTATTGTTATGCCCATCATTTTCTGGTAACAGAACAAGAGCCTAAGAATTATCCTCTCAACTAACCGTTAACAAAACAGGAAAGGTCCTTATTTCTGTTATTTTTTCAACTTACAGACATAAAATCATCCTGGATGCCAAGATAACAGGCTTTATGTTGAGGTACCTCTGTTTTTACAACTGCATTTGCTTTCTTCATTATTATCATCTTCACTATTATTATTAAATGCTGTCGTCCTTTGGACTTATCATTCCCTGTCTGAGAACACAAAATCTCATTAGGAAACGAAATGGCCTTGGGGAACAAGGGTCTATAAATCTCTCTGTAAGACCCTTTTCCACACTTAGGGATGGCTGTAATTTTCTTTTCGCTTCCTCTCTTTAAAGCAGAAGAGCCTAAAGTCTTTTATCTCTCATCACCAGTCGGACTTTGAAGGTTGCTACTAACTATTGTAGCCAGAACATGTGCTCTTTCAAAAAATCCAGAGGTTGCAAGATGGTGTATGTGCCAGATGTGTCCTAAGAGATTACTGGCTGAGAATATTTACTTGTATTAGAGTTTTAGGAATGCAAAATCATCTGCAAATAGATCATGTGTAGTTTTACCACTTAGAAGCATGTTACCCTTCTTTAAGCAAAGATTATGTATAGAAGTAGAGTTTCCTAAGTGGCCATTAAAATATAACACTTATTTCAATTAACATGATAGTCTTCAGTTCCAATCATCATGTGTCCACAAGACACTAATTAAAAAAACAAGAAAACTATAAGTAAATAGTAGAAAGATCGGCAGAGAAAAGGGAACAGGGAGGGAGGAGGGAAGGAAGGGGGAAATACTGGGGACTGAATTAGAACAAATTATATTCCAGGCTTTTATAACTACATCAAAATGAATCCTGTTACATATAACTGAAAAGAACCAATAAAAAAAGTAAAAAGCAGAGTTGAAAATATATTTATACCATTTAAAGTCAGACTTATCTTTTAACTGGTTTTGCCTCCTTCTCTTTTGTGTGTTTTGAGGGTGGTGGTTGGAGAAGAAAGAAGTTCCAAGTGAGAGGACTTAGAGTTTCAATGCCTCAAGAAAGAGAAATAGAAAGGGGAGAATTGTATCCTGATAGAATTGTCCCAAATTGTTACTGGAGTTGAACAATGGACTTCAAAACACAACTGTTCATCAGTTCACAGTGAGACCCTAAAACTTGTCAGAACTCTCCTCAGTTACTTGGGAAATAACCCACCTGTGCAGAGCACTAGAAACTTGATATTACTGTTGCATTTTTGAAGTTTATAAGGGCAGTACTGAATTGAATAATGTTCTAAAAATACATTATTTGTGGTTATAGGTGTCAGTCCTGGATTTGAAAATTAAAAATATTAAATTGAGTGAATTCAGGAAATAAAGTAGTAATTAAGTTCTTGAACTAAAACATACATATCTGAAGAGATCCTTTTGACAAGACATTTAACTGTATTTCCTTATTAACTTTAGACCTTCCTTAAAAGAACTGGTTTAAAATGTTCCTAGAGCATTTGACTGACACCAGTAGAATCTTTATACACTTATACAAATGTCAAGAAGAGCTATTAGTTTTAATCTTTGGACTAACTTACAAATTTTCCCCTATAAAATGTGAAACTTGGATTTATTATTATGGCAGTAGCATTGAAAGTTCATTTTATTGGCTAAGATCTTAACTTCCATGGTACTTTGACTTCCAAAGTAACAAAAATCTACTGGGAAAGAAATAATTGTTTTAAAACTGTCTAATCATTGACAGGTCAAAAATGCAACATCTTCTCACTGTAATTTATACAACAAAGGCTGTTGACAGTTGTAAGGATTATTTTTCTTGTAAACCTTGCATTTTCCTACCTCGAATAGCAGTGCATATTACAGGTAATAACGGAGCCCTTTCCTCTAGCCAAATCAGGAGACTCCAAAGCTCCTTGGGTGTATGTGTGCACACATGTGCACATGTAGATAAGTACAAAATCCATAAGGATAGGGTAAAAGAAAAGAATTGAACTTCCATTTTCTTCTGTCTTTCCCTTTTAAATGTTCAATATTTTGTATGCACTTTCTTGTACATTAGTACAGTGACTACTACTACAGTTAGGAAATGTACATATATTAGAGATTCATGTTTACTGAGAGAAATTAACTTTAATACCAACCCTATTGATAATTATCAGTTTTAATTCTGTAATTTACCTGTTCGAATCTCAATTATATAAATTTCAAATTCTGGAGTGATATGTGCTAAATATATGGGACAGTACCACTGCAGTTTACTAAGAGACATCTAGGGTTTTGCATGTTATTATATTTAATGTTCAAAATCAGCTTAGAGCTGAAAAATTTAGGGATGTTTTGTTTGTTTGTTCATTTGTTTGTTTTTGTGGTGCTAGACATTGAACCCAGGGTCCTGCACTGCAAGGCAAGCACTACACCACTGAGTTATATCCCAAGGCTGAAAAGTTTAATTTTTAGAGTTAAATAGAAATACTATAACAGAGTTCCTTATTAAGAGGTAACACAAAATTATTATATAGATTTTCTTAAAACTTAACACAAAATACTTTATAACATCCCCTGTGAAGCTTAAAATTACTTTCATTGTTGGCTGTGAGACTTTATAGTGTTTACTAAAAATTATGTGGTTTTAGTGAAACTTTTTATAAACAGTCTAATATCTAAATATGCTACTTAAATTCATTTCTGCTTAAAATGGCATATCCTAACAAAAAGTTCATAAAGATGGAACTATGTTTAAGAAGTCCACTCTATCTTAATGAAAATGAACTAAAATAGCAAAAACATGGCACATTTAAGAGACTTTTCTCACGTGAGAACATTAGGAGGTGGGATCTTTTGTTCTCAGTGTAGTCCTTTAAAACATGTGGCATTCAGAATCACATATCCCTATTAGTAATATTAGATTCATGTCAAGAATAGGAGGAATGCTACTGCTTACCAGGCTCTAAAGGAACCTGCATTTCCATGCACACATCTTACATAAGCCCAACAGTTGCTTTTCTTCATAAATCAATCTATTGTTGCACTTCATAATGAGAAGGCAGATTTACTGCCTTTTACCGCCTTTTCTCACCATCAGAAAGATGCCTATTTGGGTAATAGAACATTTCTCTTCTTCAAGGGTGTTTGGGATTAGGGAGGAAGGGGCAAGAACCTTTAACATCTGCTCCCTCCCAATGAATGACACCTCTAGTTCTCACAGCCTGGATGTTGAAAAGCAAATATCTCAAGTTGATAAAATTCTCTAACTTGAAGAAACACAATACTTTAAATACACTGAAATCACATCACTAAAACACACATTTGGGATTTGAAGGTTATACAGTAAAACACAATATTAAAAAAACACTAACGCTGTCCCTCAAATACCACATAATCATCATCACAGTCAGAACAATAGGAGTTTAGAATAAAGACCTGAGATTCATCGTCTTGAATTTTCTTCAACCCGAAAAACAAATTTAAAGTACTGGCTGGTAAGACTGTAATCATTTGAATCTCAATATTGTGCAAGAAGAACAAAAACAGTTGATAATATAGACTTACATTCTTCTGTTTTTATTTACCCAATGTTTTCCCTTTAGGGAGAAATATTTAAGAATTACTAACTTCAGACTTTAATTTAAAAACAAGAGAAAAGCACTTGTTAGCATCTGATTCCTAACCATCTGCCTTTAAAAAACACACACACACACACACTCTCTCACCCACTCACTTTGCATTCTTAGCAAGTAAGTAGATCTTGATGGATCTAAACAGAAGTTTCAGTAATCATGGTTCTACTTTTGGAAACAAGGCTATCTTTAAACAGGCATCGTGATTCCTCCTAGCAAAGGCAGTCAACCACAAATTTTAAACAAATAGACACCATGTAAAACAAATAATAAATGAAGTGGGGCAGGTACTGAATTCAAGAGAATCTCTGTTTTTGAAGAAAACTAAATTACGTCTTCTCTCCATGAATATGGAGGACTGCCTTGTGAGCTAACACTTCTTGTTACTTCGGGCTATCTTTTGTCACTTAAGCAATGCTTTTTGACAGTTTTACAGGCTGTTATCCCAAAGGCTTCAGTATTTATGGTCTTTATTCACTTGGGCTTTCTGCTCTTATCCACTGGTTACTAATCACTAAATAGATTTTTTTTTTTATGGGTCTGAAATTAGCTCAAAGGATGTCCTTTGACAATGGCAGCTCAGGACAGCACCGGCTAAAGGTCTTCTCCTCGGCCTCTTTCTCGCTCTCCTCAATTTTCTGTTCCTTACAGACAAGTTAATGAGGGCCCAAGATCCACGCTGTTCAATTAGAGCAACAGCTCAAATGATTTATTGCATTCTAAGAGGATGGTTTGGAATGGTTTCTGAATTGATGCTCAGAAACACATTCAATTTTAGTATCTCAAGAATGATTAAGAGCCTCAACTTGTTTTTCATCTTCATAAAACAGAAGTATTTCCTACTCATAGAATCATTATTCAGGAAAAGCTCAACTCTACAAACCTTACTATATGCACGCAAGCAGACAGGCACGTTTCAAATATGTATATAAGACATATAGTTTATGACATACCATTAAAATTTCTTGCTTATGTAGTAAAAGCTACTTATTACTTTATCCACTATACAAAAAAAAAAAAAAAACCCAATGGCTAAAAAGAAAGTGGAAAACACAGATCCTACGTTTCACTTAACTTCACTTGACTTAAACATCTCCTAAGAGACTGGCTGGCTTTTATCTTATGAACAATGTGAAATAAGTAATAGATCATGTCCCCCTTTTCAGATGGCTACTGAAAACCTGAAAGTCAAATTAGTCAAAAAAGCTGGTTTCTTATAATCTAAAAATCTGAAAGAAAACTAGAAATATTGACATAATTACTTTCATGCATTTTCTGATAAACTGAGCAAATTGTAGAATTCTCTGTATGGGCTGAGCAATAGGGAGGGGAGGGAGAGGAGAGGAGAGAGCAGCTTTGAAGGAGCACTAAGGCTCCACTTACTGCTCTAAAATGTAATTTACTAAATGTGACTCCTGTTTGGAATGAAAGTGACTCAAGAGCAGTTTCTGTTTTCTCTGAAAGCTTGCTGGAATGAGAATATTTCAAAAAGAAATGTTTCCCCCCCCAAAAAAAATCATTTTTAAAGCCTTTAGATATCTCCATATCTAGGTAAGACAGAAAAACGATTTTAATGTATGGAGATTAGCATTTACATGTGACTACTTTACCCATTTATACATAATATGGACTATCTGGACATCATGCAATTGAATTTATTTCACAGAGAATCACATGACAAATTCTCCTTGAATATAGCTCCAGGAAAATTTCTTTCTGCAGATGAATGTGAATGCGTTCTGATATTCCCAAAATAAAACTCCATAACTGTCATATCTCTTTAAGAAAAAAATGGAAGACATTATTGCCCATGTATAAAAATTGGCTGGTACAGAATGAATGCTACATTCTCTAAGTTTTGTGACTATTTATTTAGATTATATTTGCCACATATATTAACCTGTAAGCCAACCCAAATTCCATTTGAACAGGCTTATAACTATTAAATAAATAAAGTAAAAAAAAAAAAAAAACTTGTGTTAGAATTTACAGTCATAAGTCACTGAAAATTTTAAGGAAATATTTTAATGTACAATTAAGTGATAAGTGATTTTTATCAAATATTCTAATGACTAGATCACAAAGAATATTCTGGAATTTTGGGGGGGTTAAGTTTAGAAGTATTTTGCTCTTACATCTAAAATATGTGAATGGGGAAAACATTTTGAATGTATGACTTTTCAAAATATAATAAGCTACTTAATTATGAAACATGGAAGAACAGTATTATTATTCTCTCAGTGAAAAGATACGTTTTAGACTTAGTTACTTCAAGTTCTAATCTTTAAACTTCTCTAAGAAAATAAAAGAAATTGTTTAATAATATCATCATGAGTAGGAAAAACTTCTTTAAATATGCATTTTAAGAATTCACTGGTAGATAAAATATGTGTAAGTGCTCTGAAGTTAGAAAAGCAACATATCTTTCTCTACCTTAAATCATCTAAGGGAAAATGCACATCAGGGTTCCATATTATATTATGAGGTATTCTAAAATCATAGCTCCTATTTATAAACTTTTCTCTATTTTCTCTTAATTAGATTAATTATGCTATATACAAAATAGTCATCTAAAAATCAATAAGATTTTCCTGATTTTTTCCATAAATCAAAACACCCTGTAGCTTTTACTTGTCCAATCACTCCTCTCACGCTCACTTTTTCATTACCTTGTATAACATCCTGGAAGCTATCTTTCCTATGAAGTTACTGCTCACAGTAAATAAACTTTACATATAGCTGGCCTTTAAAAACCAGAAAAACAGCAAGTAAAGGAATCATTCTCACCTCTTTTAGGAAAGTAGAGTAGCCCTCAGGAATACAGAATTGCCCCAAAGTTCACATGTGTCAGCAAGGAATTGAAAGCTGTAAGAATGATCCTCTTGAAAAGAAAGACGTCTCCTTAGGCACCCACATGTATATTTAGATTAGATTGGCAGTTTAAATGACAGCAAACACATGGTCATGACTTCGCAATTGCTCATTCATCCAACACGCACACACACACATACACACACACACACACACACACACATACCCCACAGGCTAATCAGAAGCAAACATCCACCCCTGTTTTAGAAATAGCTTCTTCCATCTGATACTACTGTATGCACAGTAAGCAGACATTCTGCTAGAGATCAGATGTCAACCCCTTAACTATCTCCTAGTATACTTGGATCTTGAATCACACTGGCTTAGTATTCCAGAACATTTTTCTAAAGTAAGCCTGAAACCAACTTGATTCTGTAGGGTTTTAGGAAGCACACAACAAATAAATGACTATGCAAAGTTTCCAGGATCTATTTGTCTTGTGGGTATTTTAACTGTAGGGCCTGCCCCTCCTATCAGTAATAGCACACATTCCTATTTTATAAACAGGGAAAAGTCACTACAGAGGATAACATTTTTGTGTGCATGGAAAAACAAACAAAAATGGTGACAGAGTAAAAAGGTAAAGATGTTGAACATGAACTTCAAGAGCCTACTCAAAACTGGAGCATCAGGGACATTCACCAGTAAATAAAAGAAACACTAGGAGGCTACCAACTATACCTGTGACTCTCTCTCTCTCTTTCTACACACACACGCACACGCGCGCGCACACACACACACACACACAGATAAGTTAGCAAGTAAGAAGCAGAAAGCAAATGCAGCTATCAGCTCTATGACAGAAAGATAATTAAAATGGCAAGCAATTTTTAAAATAATTAATTTTACTTTTGACATGGATTTTACATTTTTATCTTAAATGTCAAATATTTTGAAGACTCCAGACAAATACAGTGGTAAAGGAAATCGAATAATGTAGTGATTTGGGGCTCAGGTTCTAGAAATACAAGACCTGATTTGAACCCCATTTCCTCCACTTTCTATCTGTGTGACCTGAGTAATAGAATCTATCATTGTTCCCTTCATCTCTGAACTGAAGCCATGGAATTAATTGTGGTACCAATTCATATAGTTAATGTAGGTAGATACTGCAAAGCAGTTAGAACAGAGTATGGAATACATGATGACTAGATGTTACCTACTGTCATCTTCAAGAAGACAAGTCTTGAGTCCATTTGGCTTGTCCAGCCTCTCCTCCATGATAGCCTTCCCTGAATACATCTGACACTTGAGGAAATAAGGCAACTTCTTTTGGATTGATCCATATTTTATTTCCTCTGAAAATTTTACCTATAGCAGGGAGCTGATAAAATGTCTGTCAATGTCTGACAGATAAGAAAAAAAACCTCTATACAAACGGAATAAACAAAAATAAGAATGGAAAAAAAAAACAATAGTTAATCTAAATACAATTCATCTATAGGCAAGAACTGCCTGGTCAGGTAATTATTGAGAATTTATAGAAAATAGAAAGTGAAACTCACTAGGAAAATCCTATTGCTTGAGTAGAGAAGTTTTTCCTCAAGAATCTCAAGAAACAGATCCACCTAAAGAAAATACTAATATCATGATACCATTCTTGATAGTTTACTTCAATTTTACAGACTTATTCAGTTCTGTCAAATGTTAACTTCTCTTGATGATAAAAGGACAAAAACTGATGGGTGCTGACTGCTCGATTGCAGAAACCTTTATCCTGTAGTTTACTTTATGAAAGTATCATGAAGGATTCAGAGAACAAAACCTCAAACTTAGCTGAAACTCCTTCATATTCCCTGACAAAGACTATGAGTGGATGTTGTTATATGCTGTCTGCTCATGTAGTCATCAATATCAAGCAATTTTTCTTCTCCCTTTTAAAAAATACCTTTGTTTTACTTATTTATTTGTTTGTTTGTTTATTATGCTAAGGATCAAACCCAGTACTGTACATGTTAGGCAAGCACTCTACCACTGAGCTACAAACCCAGCTCCCTCTTTTCTTCTTTTAATAACCACAATCACTACACACAAGGAGTTCCTCAACTGCTAGTAGGAGGTTTCGATATAAAGAAAAAGAAAGCAGGTTTTGTGTACACAATAAATGAGAGTATTTTCAATGTTAATGTTATCCAAAAACTTGTTTTTAATGTTCAGTCTGTACCTATCATTAAAATTTAATATAACCTAACACAATTACCATGAATAGGATGCAGGTGTTGGATAATTATATTAGTATCAACACTACAGGCAAATTAAGATTTCTTCCCATGTGATGGAATTCTGATAAATATCAATTCGTTGGTTGACTGAATCCTGAAGATCAAAAGGCCCTGCATATGGCACTAATAAATCAAATAGAGTCATCAAATCTACAGTCTGTTTTCTTTGGCTAAAACTGCAAAGTTTTACTTACAGAGCCTTATCTACTCCTAAAAATTCTCTGCCAAACCAAATTTAACTCACCAAGAGCACACAAAATATAGCACTCCCAAGTTGCACCCTCCTGGGGCTTTTGAAGTTTGGGGATACCATTATGTGACAGTGTCGATTATCTGGTCTTTTCTTCTCTCTTTCCTTTGTAATAAACTAAAACTATCCAGAAAAGTAAAGTGCTACCTCTAGATTCAGACTGTGAAGTTATGAAATAGTTTTATTTATTATTGAAATCTACCATGAACAAAGGTACTTTATAAAAACCTCTTAGCTAATAACACACACTGAAAATAACAAAGAATTGCATAAAACTTTTTCCTCACTCTATTTAAATATCAGCAAAAATTCCCTATGTTGGGAATTCTACTCAGGCATTTATAGTCCAATTTATCACCTTCTGATAAACTGAGCCTAAACTGTATATGACAGAAGTACTATCTGAAAGAGAAGGGACCAGGAAAAGATAACAGAAGCAGGGTGAAAGTCCAAGAAAAATTTGTCTTTCAGTTGATTTCCCTAAGACCATTCTCACAGATAAGCCAACCTAGTCCATTATATTTCCAATCTTGAAGAATAGGTAGAAATGAATGGTGGACTACTGTGCTTTTTAATCTTCTTTATAAAATAATTCTGTACTTTTCAGATGTTTTCATAATGATTATGTTTGAAATATGTAAACCAAACATTTTTTCTTGGTTCAACTAAGAACTTCACAAAAGGATAAGAAATACTTTTTTTCATGTCCAAAAGGATTTTAGAAAGTTTTCATAATTTTTCCTAAAATGCTGAAATTCAACCAAGAAATTTTTGTTCATCTCCCTACACACACACACACACACACACACACACACACACACACAACCAGAACATGATAATTAAAAATGCCTTCAGGAAGTGCCAAATGTACCAGTACATTTTAAAAACTACCCCAAGTTGACAGTCACTACTCAAAGCTAATGCTTCTTTAAAAGGTCATCTACAGGAGTCTTGTAAAATCACTCACCACTAATTGACAAAGCCCTCCATTTTAATAAAGTTAGAATTCTGAAGCCATCTTGAAATGACACTTTTGGTCTGAAAGATACATTTCAGTGGTCTCTCTCAGGCTCGGATACTTTTAGGAGCATTTGGGAGCAAATTAGAATCTCCGCCTCCTGAGATAGTCAGATCCCATCCCTCCTTTAGTGACTTAGCCTATTACTCCACTCAAGTTTTAATGGGACAGCACTGCAGCCCCTGAGATTGAAACTGAATGCCCACTTCCAGTTGGCACTGCCATTTCTGTAGTTCATACACAGAACGCATACAGATGCATGACATTTAGTCAACAGGGCCCAAAAAGCACCAGGTGAAAGACACCTGAGTTTGCCATCAGAATCAGTGAATATAAGAGTGGTGTTATCAGTCGATTTATGTTTAGGAGGAAGTCTGTTCTGTGCCTGAAGTGACATAAAATAATGTTTGAAGCAAAGCTTTCAAGGCACAGCATATCTAAGAGTGGACCATTCAAATAACCCTCTGGCCAGCAGTCCCAAGTCTACTCCCTTGAAAGCCAATAAACCCAGAGTCAAACAAGTCAGCCTCTGAAATGTGGGTGCATTTGTGTGTTGGGGGTGGGGTGTTCTCCTCTTTGGCCACAGCTTTGCTAAAGAAAGACCAATAAGGAGTTGGTCTGGTTCCTGTCATCAAGATTTGTTTAGAGGCCCAATGGCTAGAGTAATGAACCTTGCAGGAGTGGACAAAGCCTATTTATAGAAGCTTTCAGCTGCCACAGACATCACAGGAGATGACAGACCCCATTCCACAGATGCCCCAAGTTTCTATTCTAAAGATGTACTTGAATGATACAGCCAAGTGAATATCTGACCACACCGAATATTCCAGGCCCAAGAGAACTCCCAGTAAGAATTGTTGATTGCCTTTTATGGTTTTAGCACTGGCCACTCTGCTCCTATGGTGAAAGCCAGGCCACTTTCTGGATATATATAAACTTTCAAACTGCCCCACACTGAACCTGGATAATGAATGAAGGGCTCACGGGTTCTGTGCTATCCTGATATTCATTACTATCTCCTATGGTGAAACTCTGCTTCTTATCATCTTCAGGTATTAAGATGGCCTTCCATATTCTTTTCATTCCTGAATTCTAGTCTATATTTTGCCTTGTGTATGAGTTAAACTCCCAAAAGATAAAGACAAGGATGAGAACAGAAAGACTGTCTTACTTTGTACCCTGTTTAGTAGGGGTTTGGAGGTTTTTGTTATGAAAGGCCCAAGAGTAAATATTTTAGACACTATAGGTGGTATAGTCTCTGAACTATTCACCTCTGACCCACAGCACAGCATCCATAGACAAAAATATACACAGATGAGCATGTCTGTGTTCAATAAAACTTTATTTATAAAAACAAGTGGTGAGACAGATTTGTCCTTGGGCTGAAGTGTGCTGACCACTGCTCTGTGGGTACCTAGCACAGCAACATCATGCTTAGGGCGGGCAGGGCTCTGGTAACTTTGTTGAACCAGATTTCTCTGATTTAGCTTACCACATTATTTCCCTTGGTCTATTTTTGTTTATAAACACAACAAACATTTTTTGGGGGGAGCTGGGATCTTTTGCAGGGGTGGGGGTGTGTGAAAGAAGTTTAATGAGTTCATTCACTAGCTGTAGTTTTCTGTTCCTCTAATACACTGTCCTTTTGCAACTAAAGAATTTTATCTCATGTAAGAGCAGTGTTCTGACCTTACCCAAATTTCTCAGAGTTACTGTGGAAGACATACTATCATATGAAGAGTGAGCTTCATGACGATTATACTGTTAAGACTTAAGTATAAATAAAATTACACTTTACCAAAACAAACAAAAACAAACTGTTACTTCCCCTGATAAAGCAACATTTTAGAAATGATTCTTGGAAAAAAGTTACCAACTCACAATTACTAAGTCACTACAAACTCCTACAGGAACGATGTAGGGAGCTTGATTCACTGTTTCAGAAGTTCAAGTTTAAAGTGGGTAAATTTTAGATATCTGGCAGTTCAAGATCTGAAAACGGAAATATAGGACTGGGTCGTTTTTGTAGTAGAGATGGGAAGGGCTGTAATATCACAGCCATTCAAAATAATACCTAACCAAATCAAATAAATGTGTGCTTTAAGTTCAAATGGACATCTGCAAAGAGTAATGCTTTTGAGTCTCACCTAGAAGAATTACCGACATTAGAATCTTTAACCAAAGCGATTTCTTGTATAAACCCCCAAATGAAAAGGTAGATTAAGTCCTGGATGTGTCATAAGTCTGCACTTTATTTCTTCTTTTGAAGATTTAGGCTACCAAATAACAAAACTGTACAGTTGGCTAAATGGAAAACTCAAAGGTTGAGGAAGAATCGTAGAATCTTTTTTTTTTTTTTTTTCCTGTTTTCCCTCCCAAAGAATGTCTCCATTTAAAAGACAACAATAGGAAGGTAATTGTCAAAGACAAAAAAGTAAATAGGAAGATAAGAGACAAAATGTTTCCAAAAGATGGAATCCTTCAGGATAGTTTCTCATAACAGTTACATGCCAGTGAACTGAGGACAGAGTTATCACCCCAAAAATAAGGATGTGTAAAAGATGTGTAAATGTCAACACCACTTACCTTTTTTTTGTAGTGAGAGGAATATCAGTAATAATTTACACAATGGCACATTCCACCAGGGAGAGAAATAACCCATTTCCCTCCATAGCTATTCAAATTCTCCAAAACCTTCTTAAGATTTTAGAGTTATGGAAAAAAGGGAAAATTACATCCTGACCCAAAATGTTAAGAACTCTGAAAGATGCTGTAGAATCAGAAGGTAATGTTTCACCAATAACACATTCATGTAAAACTGCACTGAATCCACACAAAAACTGGCACTCAACTATTTATAATAGCATTATTTACAGCAGTCAAAAAGTAAAAATAATCCAAATGTTCACTAAAGATTAATAAATATAATGTGGTAAATCCATACAGTAGAATACTATTAAGCCATAAAAAGGAATGAAGTTCTGTTCATGTTACACCATGGATAACCTTGATATTAGCCAGGCACCAAAGACCACATTTTATATGATACCACAGATATACAAATTATCCAGAATAGGCAAATCTAGAGACAGGAAGTAGATTAGTGGATGCCTAAGGCTTAGAGGCAATGGGAAAATTGAGAGTTCATAGCTAAAAGGGTATGGCCTTTACATGGGGGACAATGAAAATTTTCTGAAATTGATGGTAGTGATGGTTGCACCTGCCCTATGATATACTAAAAATCATTAAATTGAAAATTTCAAGTGGGTAAACTGTATGTCTATAAAAGCTCTTTAAAAAAAAAAAAAAACTGCATTGAACATATATTTACAGTTGCCCATGCAACAATTTTTTTCCTTTCTTACTCTGTCTAGTAAGGCAATTTGATTCAGTTCCTTTATTTTTGAAGATTAAAATGTAATTAAGTTATGTATACTTTGGGGCACTATGTAATACTTTGGCCCATCAGACCATTATAGCAGTTCCTAAAATGGAAATGTTATGAGAATCAACCAGGAACATTTAATGGTGAGTTTGGCAGCAATCTTTCCAACGAACTTACAGATAAAATGTGAAACATTAGCCAAAGAAAATAGTAGTAGATTTGATAGTGTTACATTAAGAAGGATATAAATTAGAAAAATCTGTTGAGGTATTTGAAGGTAAAAGGTGATAAGTTTAAATAGAATACTCAAAGTAGGATATTAATTTTTCCCCAAAGTAGTAAATATAGATAGGGCTGTGAAAGCAAAACTTAAAACCTTGTAATATAGATTAACATCCACTAATAGAGAAAAGCAGCATTAATGTAAAAGAAAATGGAGATGTAATCATATAAAGATATGACTGATACAGAAAGACTAGTCTAAAATAATCATAAACTAATTGCTTATATAAAAATCAGCAAGTTTAATATGTGCAAAAATTTTATGTTGACTTGTTTTTGCATGCTTACCATGTGCCTGAAAATGTGTTAGCACACTGGGCAACTGCTAGACAATCCAGACTGGACTCCTGACCTCAGTGGTTTACAGTTTCTTATGGTTTGAGGTTGATCTGCCTTTGCATCAATATTTCACATGCACCAACAATTCTTCAAACACAAAAGCAATAATTGCTCTACAATACTTAGATAAGAGGAAACAATTAAAGTTTCCCTCCCTCCTTCCCCCAGTACTGGGGATTAAACCCAGAGCTCATGCATGCCTCTACACTGTGCTACATCCCCATCCCTTATTTTTGGTTTTGAAAGAGGGTCTCACTAAGTTGCCCAGGCTGGACTCATATTTGCTATCCTCTTGCCTCAGCCTCTTAAGTAGCTGGGATTACAAGTAAGTACCACCATACCTGGCAGAAGTGTCTTTTCTGAAAACAAAGTTAGAAGTATAAAGAAATCAGTCATCAAAATAAATTTCTTTCTATAATAGTAAGAAAAATAAGAAATTTAATAGGTTATATTGAGATATAATTTACATGTAGTAAAGTGCACAAATCTAGTTATGTAGTTTAATCATTTTTTCATATGGATACACTTATGTAACTATCACCAGATCAAGACATAACAGTTCACCCAATGACAGCAGTTAGCAATAGTCTAGTAGTTGCTGCTGCTGGATTATCTGCTTAGTCTTACCTACTCTCCTAGGTAATTGAGTAGAAAATGCTGTAAAAGGCAGACCAATCAATACCATCTAGATGGCTGATCATCTGTGTGTACAAAATTCTGGATAATTTCTAGGAAAGAGAAAATTAGAGGGGAAAAATAAAGGAAGGAGAACAGGTTCCTATAGATAGTAGTAAATCAGGTAATAAGGTGGCAGAACTTTAGTTTGCAGGGAGGGTGAACAGTATGAGGGAATTATTACTATAAGGCACAGACTAACTAGAACTAGAACTAAAGAGCAGCACAAAGTGAGCACATGGAATCCTTGTCCCACTTCATCTACATACATCTATTAACATTTTCATGATAAAACATGCCAATCTACGGGCAGGTCCCTGACGCACTTTTCATCTTACCTCTTGAGATCCAATCTTATATTGTTGTACGTCAGCTTTACTTCTATGAGCTACTCTATTTTTGTTAAAACAAGGTAGGGTAAAAATATATGTAACTCTCTGTCAGGATTAAATGTAGTTCTCTACAGAGGAAGTTGGCAGAAGGAAAACATGTATGTGACAGATGTCCAACAAACAAGCAGAAATTATGCAGGCTTGTAAAAGTTAAGGTTTTAGTACATATGTGTTCTTATATTTCTTCCACTTTTACTATTTACATTTAGGTACACTGATGCCTGTGTGCTATATAAGGTTAAAGACAGAAAACAACAAAAGAAAAAGACAAAACCCTATGGAAATCGACGGGTGGTTTCAGGAGGGCACGTCTGTGGTATCTTGAATCAGCGCCCCCTGCAGGGGAAAGGGAACCTCACAGGACCAATGTCCTCCACCCTGCTCATTGGAGGTCCCTCCCTAAGTGCCAAGAAGCCAAATTCACTGCCAATAAAAAACTCTGAGAAACTTGCAAGAACACTATTTGAAAAATAAAGATAATTAATACATCTCTTCCTAATCTTTCCTGTATTAAACCAGTCTGGTGATGCTCGTATTACCTTCAGGGTCCAGAGACTGCTCTCTGACTGGCATTTTTATTTTGTTGGCATCTTTAAAATGTACCACCAAACTCAAGATAGACGCAGTCTGATGGGAGAACTGTAATTTTCCGTGACTGATACGCAATTTTTCTATTAATACAGTTTTAAATTAGTTCAATACAGTTGACAAAAACCCCCAAGATGATTTTACATCCATACAAACTGTCTCTAAGGCTGATCTCCCTAACCTTTTATTAGACAAAATAATTACTTGATTTCAAATGAAGGGATTTATATTTATCTTCATTAAATTTCATGTTCCTAGGTTTAGGCTAGCATTTCTACTTGTTAAGAATTTTTATCATAATTCTGGGATTAAGTGGAATATACTACCCCTCCCAGCTTTGGGTCACTGGTAAGTGTGACTTTCATATCTTTATAAAACTTACTGTAAAAATAACAAAAAAGGACAGGAAAAAAATGTAAAGCTCTGTAACCTTCTATAAGAGATCTCTTTATGAGTTGATGTGGATTCTTCAGATGTGCTTGTATAGCCAGTGCAATCCATCTGCATCAGGAATACCCACTCTGCATGTCTCCCCTACCTCATCCTAATGTATCAATGAAAGACTAAAAGGTCCTTACATTCTCTACTCAACTTTCAAATAACTGAGGAAATTAGACAAGTGTAACAGCCAGTTGGGACCTAGTGACAGATATGATCTTTTGCAAGTGTTCCTTAACTACATGTTTCAAATTCAATTCTAAAGATTTATGGGAAGCACTATAGGACTTACCAATGGGTATTTCTGCGATCTGAGGATGTGTGAAGGCTACTCATGAAGGTAGCGCTCACGGATGCTGACTGCTCTGTTTCCAAGCCTCAGTACTCTTACCTGAAACACTGTCTTTCCTAGCAGCATTATATTATCTATTCCATGCTAAGAAGATTTCCCTGCAATTTCAAAATTATTCAATAACATAATTGTGCAGGTTTGAATGTTTTAGGTTATATGCTATGAAAAGGCCAATGACTGAAGATTATAATACATTCGAGACCTTTCTTCCTTTCTCTCAGCTGCTATGCCTGACATAACTACATTTAATTGCCTGGGAGAAGCAATGCTAGTTGAACAAGAAATGAGTTAGGATTGCCTCTATAAAATAATTAGCTATGCTCTTTTCTTTTAAGCACCAATCATTTAATAGGAATAATCAAATATACTTTAAGAACACAGAAAATCAGAGCAATTAAGAAGTGATAACCCCAACTTGAGTTACAACTGACATCACTGATTTTTAAACATATATAATCAATTGCTTTTGATTATTTAGTGCTTTTCTTGAAAGTATTCCAGCATTGATTAATAATGGTTTTCATTCCTATAGAGCTTTATATTGGAAAAAAAAGATTTACAGTCATTTTAATTACCCTTCACAGGAATTCTTATCAAATCATTCAATGACACAATTCCTACTTCTTTCCAGATGAGGAAGATGACTCATAAGCAATTCACAGAATTTTCACTGGTACAACACTGAAGAGTTGACTGGATTCCCACACAGGGTGACAGAGTCTAGTTGCAGGGAAACCAAACACAGGGAACCAAAGAAAAAGGCAGAGGTGATGGTTGGAGAGTAGGTAACTCCTCCACAGTCAGAATCAAGGTTTCAGATATATACTACTTACAGAAGCAAAGAGGCAGACAAATTTTACCTTACCTGAACACAAAATAAGACACCAGCTGTGCTAAACAAGAGGATGAGGACCAGTTTTAAGAAATGCAGCCATGTTTCCTCCTACCTAGATACCGAGCCAACTGGCTGTGAGTGAGAGAACTGGCAGGTTAAGGCTAGAAGGGAGGCGAATTATTGGATGGTGATTATTTAACTCAATATTCCTAACAGACAACTTTGGGGTTCACAAAAAGATGCCAGTTCTGTGTCTAGGTATACACCTCCAAGATCTTGAGGAAACAACTGATCTACTCAAAGTAAGAAACTATTTGTAACTTCCTTCCACCTTAGCTGGGGTTGTCTTAACCCTCAAAGTGTTAAGACATTAGCTTAAGATATACTAGCAACCAACACAGGAAGTGTCTTTAAGCTCTTCCTCAGAAAAGATAGGGAAACAAGGAATAAAGTGTTAGGGAAAGAGTCTGGAAAAATGAGGCTCCCGGAAAACAATGATAGACCAGTATATATAAAAGCCTAGCCTATTTTTTCTTTGTTGTTTAAATTAAAGAAGTTGTACCCAGACTCCCCCCACCACCACCAGGGCAGGGTAGTGGGAAGAAGGGGCATTTGCAGGGGAAGGTTTGAGTCCAAGGTGACCCATGTGAGAGAAGGGCAGGTGAAAGACCCCATGAGGGTAAGGAAAGGCCATAATCTTCCCAAGTTCACTGGTCACCACCTGTGAGGCTAACAGTTGGAGGAGCCAATCCATAGTGTCTCCCAAGGCAACAGATGGATCAGAAGAATTAGTCACTGCCTCTCCCATGATGCTGGGCGTAAAACACTTCAGAGGAAAGGTGCATCCTGCTGAAACAAACCTGACATCTGCTTAATCTTCTCCCTCGGCCTCCAACTCCATACTGGATATTTCAAATGGATAACAACTTGAAAGCTCCATGTGGACTTTTCTTTCATTATTATTATTTCAAACACTAAATGTTATCTACTTAAGGATCTTATCTTGGCTCCATGCCCTGGCAGAAGGCAAGATTTTTCAGCTAATAAGGGCCTGGAGGCTTTACAAGACCACAGGAGTTTTCAAAAATATTCCTACATATTCATAATAGTCAAATTAATAGAACTGATGCCAGATGTAAAGTGGCATTTTATGGGTAGTTTTAAAAGGTACTAATGGGGTAACTTTTAAAGCTACTTTATAACATGCAGTTATGAATCTAATGCAAAATCATGTTGCCTTTTCATCTTGGCTATGTGTTCTCTATTCTATAATGAACTAATCAGTAAAAACTTGGCATCTTTCTCCTTTGGCATGATATTTGGCATTCAGGAAAGAAATTTGGGTTAAACACCTTTTTAACTGTCCTTTCTGTAACAATTAAAATCTTTGCCTTTGACTTACTGACAGTTCACAACCACACACAATGAAAGCAAAATATATCTTTCCTGTATGATCCATTACATGCCCTCAGATGGATTTAAACCTGCTAGCCAAGCCTGCATTTTTATGGGCTTTAAGCTGTTGAAGAGCCAACAGAAGTACTGATAGTGCAGCACCAGGTAAACTGGGTGAATGAAAACCACGAGTAACCAGCTATTCTACAAGATTTCCTGGATACAGGACCCTGCGGTGTGTGCTTTCTATGAAAGCAGACTCCTCATTTCAAATTTCATTCAAACCAAAAGACAAAGTGAAGTACAGTGGCAAAAAGTTAACTAACAAATGTAAACACAGCATTCAAAATGGCAAGGTCACATCAAAGCATAACAAAAACTATCACCTAAAAGAAGAAAAGGCTTATCAGTATTCAGTTTGTTTTGATTTTAGACAAACTCATCTTTTAAAAATCTTTTTAGCAGCATTTTGAAACTTGGGAAGTTCCTTACACAATAGTCCCCCGTATAATTCATGTGCTTGGACACTGCCAGGATCTCTACTTTAGTCAAAAACGAAAAATGAAAGGAAACAGTTTAGAAATATTCAGAGTCTACTAGCACTAACAAAATACCAACAATATGCCAGATATTATTTGCATCCTATTTGATTCATCAATAATTCTTCTAGATGGTATTCACATTTCAGAAATTGTGAAATTACGCTTGACTTATTAAGTATTTTGCCCAACCTGGAACCATTTTCCAGGTCTTGAAACTCTGGGATACTTAGTTTATAAAAACATGTGGTCTGTCCACCGACCAAAAATATGGATTAAAAAAAATATGGTAAAAATATACAATGGGATATTATTCAGTCATTAAAAATAATTAAATCCTGTTATTTGTAGCAACATGGATGGCACTGGAGGACATTATAGTAAGTGAAATAAGTCAGGCACAGGACCACAAATGTGGCATGTTCTCAGATGTGTGGAAACTAAAAAGTTGATGGCACAGAAGTAGCAAACAGAGTAGTGGTTATTAGAGCCTGAGAAGTGTGTGGGGTAAGAAGGGATGAAGAAAGGATACCAGGTCTCCGTTCTATAGGAGAAATAGCACCCTCTGTTTTATGGCACAGAAGGGTAACTATGGCTACTGACAATTAATTGTATATTTTTAAACAGTTAGTAAAGAGATTTTAATCATTTGCAAAAACTAGAGCAATGGTAAATGTTTAAAGTGATGGATATGCCAATTATCCCTGACCTGACTGTTTTTCAATACATGTACCAAAATATCATAGTGTACCCCATAAATATGTATAATGTTATGTACCAGTTAAAAATAAATGCATATATTTAGGAACATGGAAAACATCATTTTTTTCAAAATGGCACTTTGCAAAAAAAATTCTCAGAATTGTTTTATTTAGGTCTTAATAATAATGAGTAAGAAAAGAAAAAAAAAAATCATGATCTCTACTCTACTGTCCTAGCTCAACACACTACGGTTACAAGCCGATTCCTGTCTCCAGCCTATATTTATACACATGTACTAATGCTGAAGGCAAATGAAGGGGCTGCAGATGTCACCAAAGCTGACAGAACCTATAAGCTCAAGGAGAAACGTTGTGTGTGAGAGGTGAGCTGTCAGTAAGATGATCGCAGTCGAAATGGAACCATGGAAGAAAAGAGAGGCAAGGGAGTGTTATTGCTGGGGGAAGGCTTATCCTAACTTAAGAGTCAAGGAAAAAAGAACTGAAATCATAAGTGATGAGCAGTGAAGAGTTGGTTAGTAGAAATCTGTCAGGAAGAAGATGCTAAAACTAACACACACACACACACACACCTTGCATATTTTATTAAACTTAACCTTATAAATATACATTAATCAACCAATCTTTTCATGCATGATCAAGAAGTTTTGATTATGGTCTGAAAAGTCTTTTATACATCAATCTCTGAATCCATCATCTACAATCACCATTTACGAGCAAGAGCCAGAGACTCATATAGCTATTAGAATGCAAGAGTTGTCTAGATTCTCAAGATTTTCCCTATTGTGTTTGAAAGCAAAAATGTTTTCTTCAAGGGAGTGCCCTTCAGGTCTCAATTTAGTTTTCATAGAAACAATTATTTTTTGTGCGTATTATTAGTTTATATAACATTTAATTAATTAATGCAATTAGAAGTAGAACTGATCATATATGTTCGGGAACAACTACACGGACTTTGTGGCGAGCGTACCACTCAACTTTTGGGAACAGAAGCACATGGTTTAAAAGTACCCACCAGAAATGGGCAACAGTGAGTATGTTTTAGAGGGGCATTGAGAAAACTCAATGCGGGCCCTCTACATGAACTTCTTTTGGTGGCAGAACATGTACGCAGGGCCGTGTAAGGGCTGGGAGAAGGGTAGCTGTGCAGGATCCATCTGTACACAAATGCCAACTTAGGGGATTCCAGAGTAAAGACAGAAGTGACTTAAACACACCTTAGGATACCTTTAAGATAGTAAGGTTTCAAGGCACATGTACTAAGGTTATGCCTTTCTTTTAAGAAAAGGGGAGATGATTGTGATAACATTTTCTTTTCCAGAATGATGGCTTTTTTCTCTTAATAGACTCAACCTTCCACAATGTTAAATTATATTTGGGGATAATTTTTGTTTTACAGATGTAATGAGAATTTAAAAAAAAAAAAAACCACTCTCCAAAAGAGTACCGTTTTGAATCAAATAACATTACCCTATGTAAATGTATGATTACACAAATGGTATGCCTTTACTCCATGTACAGAGAAACAACATGTATCCTATTTGTTTACAATAAAAAAAAATGTCAAAAAAATAAAAAAAGAGTACCGTTTCCTACGAACATAATATGAAAGGAAAAGTACCAATAAAGGCAGAATTAAGATGCTCATTTCTAGGGGAACTAACAGTATCCCCCTGAACTTATTGCTCCCACTGTGTTATTGTTTTGTATCTCTTTTTCAGAATACTTGATACTTGTGGTTATAAGCTAAAATGTTTTGTATATTTTCATATATTTTTCTACATACACAATAAACATTTCACTATAAGGTTTCTGAGCTATAACGTGATGATTTAATGATTTTTTACCAAATTAAGATGATTAAAGTAAGCTAATCTGTCTTGACAATTATGCAACCTGAGAAAACAGGAGGGTAGAAAAACCAGTACCTTTATACAATATACGAGTGGCATTTTATCAGTTGCAATAGTTTCAAGAGCACATATAAACATTGGAGAGAATCCAATCATATTTCATGATCACAAAGACAGCAAAAACAAGGTGGTCATATAACTTTCATGTTATCATGCCTCTGCACGGTCCCAATAGGAAACAGGGAGGCAGAAATTTCTTTCACTTCAACATCCTGTTATTGAAATTTCTCTGAAAACTATTTGCTTTTTTAAAACACCGAAGCAAATGTTTTGGGATTATAGGCTCACAACCCTCTGCGGTCTCAATAAAAGATTAATTTGTGGTCCTTACCTCCCCGGTGTTATTTTTGCGGTTTAAT
Organism: Sciurus carolinensis; assembly: GCF_902686445.1. Lineage (NCBI taxonomy): Eukaryota > Metazoa > Chordata > Mammalia > Rodentia > Sciuridae > Sciurus > Sciurus carolinensis. The sequence continues at coordinate 50,623,961 of NC_062226.1, read as the reverse complement.
ATTCTTCATGGTAGAATCCGTTAAATAAAAAAAAAAAAAAAAAAAAAACAACAAAAAAAAAAACTCTGATCTTTCGTGGGAGTTCTGAAGAACTTCACAACCCTAAGCTAGTTTATGTGCCCCAACAAAAAGGCTAAGGCTGCAAAGGCAGGCAGAGAGCAATCTAATGCATACACCTTGCTTACTTTGGCTCCAAATACATCCCTGGATTTTGTTCTATGAACTTATTTGCACAAGGGTGGCTGACACCCTGTATTGTGTACTTCTGGGAGGGCCAAGACTTGTCTTTTTATGCAGTAGGATCTCTCCTTGTGGCCTGTCTACTCCACCTCCATAAAGGGGATGAACCAACACTCACGTATCTCCTGACAACTCAGAGGTACTTATAGTTGATTCTTCAACCATAAATACTATCGATCAGTTAAGAGGAGTCTTAATCATAAATACATAATATGTATGTGTTTTAATATATTTTTGCACTAACTCAACACTTGTTTGTGCTAATTTATGTGCTGGACACAGCATAAAGAACTAAAACATCGGAGAATTAAGAGACAGTGCCGGGCGCAGTGGTGCACACCTGTAATTCCAGTGACTCAGAAGGCAGAGTCAGGAGGGACTGCAATTTAGTAAGACCCTACCTCAAAATAAAAAACACAAAAGGCAGGGGATGGAGCCCACACTCCTGGGTTTGATTCCAAAATGTTGTAAAAGAAAAGATAGATAGATAGAGAGAGAGAGAGATGGTATCTGCTTTCAACATATTCAACTGATGAGAAAAATACTTTAACATGAGAAAAGAACAACAGTACTCAAAGTATACATAAACTATTAATAGAAAATGCACAAAAGTGAGAGGGATAACCAGGTAAGGATGATTATTTGGAAAAGCTTCAAAGAAAAGGTGAAAGCCTGGTAGTGGTACATGCCTATAAACCCAGCAGCTCCAGAGGCTGAGGCAGGAGGATCAGTTGCAGGTTCAAAGTCAGCCTCAACAACCCTGTCTTTAAATAAAGTATTTTTTAAAAGGGCTGGGCATATAGCTCAGTGGTTAAGTGTCCCTGGATTCAATTCCTGTTACAAAGAAAGAAAGAAAGAGGGAGGGAGGGAGAGAAGAGGGGAGAAAGAAGGAGAGAGAAAGAAAGAAAAGGTAAAAGTTAAACAGGTTATAAAGGTCTGAGGGTACTTCACTGGGGAACAGAGGATTGCTAATATTTTGGGATGACTAAAACATAAAGGAGAACAAAGAAAACTAAGGACGCAAAGGGTCAGACTGCAGAGGACTTAAAAGCAATGCTTAAAATAAATTTTAAAGCATTTGAAACTCTTGAAGGAAGCCAGGGAATCAAATTCATTTTCTTGAAAACTGGTAAACAAAGGGAAAGAATCAAGACTGGTTTACTTTTCCTTTACAAACTGGTTATACAAAAGGCAGAAGAGGAGAGTTTCTCTTTACAGGTGAAATCTGGTCAATAAACAAAGAAAGAATGAAGGAATAAAGATACTCATTCCCAATGAATTAATGTGTATAGGTCTGAGCATCAATATTTGGTAACATCACACAGAAAAGAATAGGTCTCCTGATGGAAAAAAGATCCACAGTCCTACCTATAACATACTTTTGTTCCCCACAACCCCAAATCAAAACCAAAACCTTAGCCTAAATATGACCATGCCTTTTGACTACTCATTTACAGAAAATATACCAAAGACTGTCAAGAAAATTCAAACTGAGAATTCTAGAACATTGATGTGGAAAAGTAGTGATGAGGCAGAATCTATAGGTTAAGAGAAACTTGAGAGACATTTTTACAAATTGTAAGATGTGAACTTTATTTGGATCCCAATTCGAGCAAAAAAAATGAAAAGAATTCATGACATTTTGGTTCTACTGGAAATTCATCTGTGGTCAGATATTTGATGATATTAAACATTATTATTTAAATGTGGTGATGGCATTCTAGTTTTGTTTTCCTTATCGTTTAGAGATTCGTACTGAAATATCTATCAATGAAGTTATATATCTTGGATCTCACTAAAAATTATATTGGGGAAGGAGCTGGCACTACACACAAAAAAAGATTAACCATCAATAGAAACAGTGAGGGCAAAGGAAAGGTTCATTCCACTATTCTGTATATTTTATGAATATTTTAATTCTCCATAATAAAAGGTTATAGAAAAGGAAAAGGGGAATGTTAAGGAGAATTTGGTACTTAGCCCTTATGGGAGCTGAGGTTTTGAAACAATGAATTGCTTTATAAAAATGGTAATTTAAAGATAACAGTTTGAAAATAACACATCAGGTCATCACTTTAACTAGTTAATTTACATCCCTTTGCATAATTCCTTCAAGACTTTGTATTTCAGAAAGTTATACAGAGAAGAACCTTGGAAAGGAAAGAGAAAGGAGATTGGAAGAGCAACTTAATGTGTCCCACCTCAGATGAACTGAGAAACTAAATCAAGCACTAAGTGGGAACAGAAAGAGAAAGAGGGATTGAGTCACAGACATTTTCAGAGCAAATCTGTCTGACGGAGCATCATAACCAACTGAAATGAGATGTGAAGGAAAAGAAGTAATTTTCATACCACCAATCACTGCAGAAAACTATGTATTTCCTGTCACTGGAAGGTAAGCTCTGAAACCATTTTCTTTACCATTTTATTCCCAACACCCAGCAACATATAATAAGCCCTCAGTCCAAGAATCTGTTGAAATGATATATCCAATAATAACTGACATTTGAACCAACAAATAAATGAATGCATAAAAACCTAACTAGGAAACATAAGCAGGTGGTGTGGGATCATGGATGGAACTAAATCAGGGAGTACGCGCAGCAGCTAGCAATAGGTACCTGAAAAGAACCTAGGATAAGAGTTTATTTTTCTTTTATTGAATGATAAATCCAGCATGCTAGACAAGATCAGTATGGCAGTTTCAGAATATCAGAAAGCAGAAATCCTGTTTCTTCTGTCCTATGTACCCCTCCATACTTAGCCTATCTATCTCATTATCTATCTAACTCATTACAGATCTATCTCATTAACCAGTCTGTGAGGGTTTGGATACATGGTGTCTCCCCAATAAGTTTGTTATGAAAAATGATGCAGGAATATTCCAAGGTGATGCTATTAGATCATGAGAGCTCTAACCTAATCAGTGGATTGGTCAATTTGATGGGTTAATAATTTGAATGGATTATTGGTTAGACAAATGCATACCTTTTGCCTTTGGGGTGTGGCTGGAAGAAGTAGGTCACTAGAGGCATGCTTTTGGGAAATTATATCTTGTCCCTGGCTCCTGCTTCCTGGCTGCCATGAGCTGAAGAGCTTTCCTCCATCACTTCCTCCCACCGTGATGTTCTGCTTCACCTCAGGCTCAGAGTGATGGACGAGTTGGTCAATCATGGATTGGACTGAACCTCTGAAACTGAGTCAAAATAAACTTTTTCTCCTCCTAGGTGCTCTTGTCAGGAATTTTGGTCACAGCAATGAACAGTGACTAATATAAAAGACTTTGTCCTATGACCACATCTATCCTGGCTGGGAAAGAAATTTTTTGTTAGGCGCACTATTATGCCAACAAAACTGATATTCTATTAGTAAGAAGAATGGGTCAATGTATATTAATTAGACAGCTAGCAATATCTGCAATAGATATGTAGTTTAGAGTAACATGTGCTTAAGCTATCTAGTATGTTTCAGGTACCTGCTAGTCAGAGCCATCTACTTGGTGGCTTTTGGGTACAGCTGGGGTAGAGATATTTTTTAAAATGTGTTGGTAATAGGCGACCATCCAAGGAAAGAACATACAATAAAAAAGGAGGAAGAGAATGCTAACACAAGGGTGGAAGAGGAAGATCTGCAGGCAAAGGAGACTCACCGAGGGCAGTCAGAGATATCAGGGTAGGTATGAGGGGGTCAAGAAGCAGAGCAGAAAACCTAGTCAAAGGTGCAGGAAAGGTCAAATCCTGTCTTGTTTAAAAGCTGGTTTCTATATTCAAAACTGCAAGGCACTGGTGACCTTTTCCAAAGGTAGTTTTAAGACTAGTTCCAAGAGCAAAAGTCAGACTGCAATGGGATGAGATCAAGGGGAGTTTTTAGACAGTCATCAGCAAAGGGTGGGGCCTGAGAGACCATGATCTAAAGAGCATCAGGAGTAATGGAAGGTTGGAGGGGTGTGTGAGATAGAGAGTGGCAGCTGGTGTGCAGGGTGTCTCATGGCCTGTGTAGACAGAATAAGGGAGCAATCCAGGGCACAGAGGCCAACACTGAAAGGCACGTGTGGCGGGGGGGACCCAGGTGCCCATGATTAAGAACATCAGTTTGTCTGAGTGAAGGCTCCATTTATACTGGAGGGTTCTAAAACTTCTTTTCATGGTTTCTTAATTAAGATGTTTGACTTGCCAAAGACTTAAATATGTCATTTTCTGTTCTGCCTACTGGTTTTCCCCTTTGAAATATACCAAATCATGATTATCCTGGTAGATAATTTCCCAGATGACCAGGACACAAGGGCTACCAAAATTTTCACCAATTACCCTCTGTCACATTCACCAAGCCTTACCTTTACTTAGAGAAGACATAAAGCATTTCAGGTGGAATTTTGTTGAGAATGTGAAATTTAAGATTCATTCATTTAAGAAAGGGGCACATGCTGAGATGCAGGGTCAAGAGGTGACATCAGCTGTACAGCTGATGGGTTTAAGTAAGTGTGTAGGGACTTCTTAGACAGTAAGAGCTTTCTAGGAAACACTCTAAAATGTTCCAGGAGAGGAGAGTCTTGGAAAATGTATGAAAGACTACAAACTGACCCAATGTACACTGATGGCATGCCAATTAAGGATGCCAGTCTAGGGCTCTTTCATTTTTTGGCAGTGAGACATCATGTGATCTTGCACAAGTTATTAAACTTGGCCTCAAGTTCTTCTCTGTAAAACTCAAGTGGATAAAGATGATTTCTGAAGTCTCTTCCTGCTTAAAGACTCTGTGGTTTGTCTAAATCAAGAAGTGAATGCTGTGCAAAAGACACTGTATGTGGTTTCTAAATTTGGTCTTAACCCTTGAAAAGAACACTCATTAATTTCTGCAGAGTTTCTAGACAGAGAGGAGAGAACATGGAACTATTAAAGTCTACAGGCCCAATGAAGACAGAGATAGGCAAAATATCCCATACCACATCCCTCAAACTTTTTTTTTTTGGCGGGAGGAGTGCTTGGGGAGGATAGTAAACTATGAGATTTCTTGGTTTTATTACACAAAACAAGGAGGACTACGCATGAGTTATCTTTAAAAGGGAGGAAGGACTTGTTGCAAGCCTCTGAAAGCTGCAGGACAATGAAGCAGGCTTGGTAAGCAGGAGCCTGCTAGCCCTGCCTGATTTCCCCCCAAGATTATCAGATAAACTAACACTTTAAAATAATGCATCACAAGATCACTAATAAGTTTGAGGTTCGCTTTTAATTCAAACCACAATGGAAAATAAAGCAGAAGAAGAGGAAACCTGAAAATACAGTGAGTACTTTATACACTGAAAACACATCAGGCCATCTTCAGTGAAATTTGTTAGGTCCTGATCTTTTAAACTACAGTGTACTTTCAGAAAGATTCTGATTTGATTCTCAATAAAATCTAGGATTAGGCCAAATGGAAAATAACATTTTAGAAATAAGTGCATACATTTTTAAATATGTTGTAACCATGGATTACAAAATCGCTAAGTTTCTGAAGGGTGGCTTCACCTCTCAGTCTCTACAAGAATACCACCAATATCAGGTCTTCACCAAATTTATGAAACAGTAAGTTTTTTTCATGACATAATTAATATTTTGCTTCAACTAATACCTGAATGGCAGATTTCATCCATGATCTCATGAAACAGGTATTGTCACTAAAATTCACATTTTAGAGTTCACCACTAGTAAGCTGAACCAGTCTAGTCTTTTGACTCCAAGTGTATATGCTTTTGGACTAACTTCCTGGGTCATTCCTCCTAAGCCCACAAAGATAAGAAGATTTATTAGCCAGGTATGGCTATATTCCAGGACCAGAACACCCTACCTTCCTTCTTTACATCCTTCATGAGTACAGATTTAAGATAATGCAATACAACTAACCACAGCCCTCACAGTAAATGTACATGAAACAATCTAGTAAGACAGTACACTGGTGACAAGCCCTTGGACATTCTCTAGATACCACTTTCAATTTTGCAATTCTGCCTTTTAGAAAATGTCGGTGAGGTATGCGAAGCAGAACTCCATCAGCATTTTAGAAATCATGTGTGGGTCTCCTTGTACCTGTCATTCATAGTCAAGTTCTCCTGTGCTGCAACTGCATCTTATTTCTTGTTCTTCCCTTTTCACTGGACTGTGGTACCACTACCAAAGTTCAAAAGTCAGACTGTGGAAACCTTTGCGCTACCAATTTTCTCAAAAAAGTTTATTAAGATGTGTGATTTTTTTTTCCCCCTTCAACAAGGTTTAATCAGAGTTGTGATACAAAGGCCTGAGTTTGGACATTAGGGAGACTGAATTTGAGATCTGGATCGGCCCATTTCACATATGTATGAAGGGAATAAAAGTGAACTCACCCATTGTATGAATTAAGTAACAGAATATAAAATTAAAAAGAAGAAGAGCCACATAATAAACATGAAAGTATAGAGGGAATAGCAGTCAGTAAGGCTTCCTTCATTCCTAATAAGCAAGTCTGATCAATCAACTGCAGGGACTTATTTATAAGATCTCTACTTGCAGTGCAGAGGACACACACTATTTACACGTATCATCAACTGATTTTTTTCAAGCTGTCTCCTCCTCTCAAGAATGCCAAAGCTCCTACTGCTCCCACACCCTCACCTCGACTAATTCATGCCTTCTCTCATTCAAAGTCCAGCTTGAAATTCTAATTTTTACTATATGTACCCCCTAATACAGTGCTTATAGATAGGAAGTACCTACCACATTCATATATTTAACTGTAACTGAACGTCACTAACATAGTCAAGGAATTGTGCTAAACATGTTTAGAAGAAAATGTTGTCCATAACTCAACGTGAAATAATGGTTTATCATACTTAAAATAAAACAGGCACATAATAAAGCAAGGGTCTGCAATTTCATTTCTAAAACACAGCCCTATGATTCTCAGCACTAAGGTCCCAGACGAGGGGTCTCTACTAATAATCATAGTCTGTCAGTTAGTCATAGAATATCTGAGGGCCCCACACATACATTTTCTTCCCATGACCAAGAAAGGCAAGGAAATTTCCTTTTCTGTGCCATGGCTTCTCAATATTTCTCCCTGCTTAGTCTCCCTCATATTCCATCCTCTATGTTCTCCGAATTCAAAACCAAGCATGCTGTCTCTGAATGCTTTAGCAAAAATGCTTTCCCATTTTTTTCCCCCTTTCTAATAGAAGGATCTTTGGCTTTATCTGGGAATATCTCACTGTGAAGTCACCTTTGGTGGCCTAAAGGAGACTCTTAAGGGTAATTTTTCTTTGTGGACCTTGACACTGCCTTGAAAGTTTACAGTCATAAATTGTTGCCCACTGAGAACAATTTCTCAGACTTGGTTAAATAATTACATAGACACCAAAACTCTACCATTGCATTATCTTGTCTCCTAACTCAAAGAAAGCACAGCCTACACTTTTTCATAACTTAAATTTTAAAATGAATTTACAAAATGTAACTAGAAGATTCAGAAAGGAGGAGTCTCCAAATTGGAGGATACCATTTGTTCTTTGGTGGCACCTTCTGGGAAAGCTTGATATTGCAGCTCAGCTCTGTTAAACATAAATTCCCATACAAAACCAAGTGGCAAAAATTCTGGGAGCAGGGAAATAATCCTGATACTATATATAATAATGTGTTGTAGAGAGCCGTGAAAGTCTTAACTGAGTATATATCAGAGTAGTTAGAGGTTCCTGCACGTTTCACAGTTCTTCCCTAACTTTTGGATATACATACTAACACTACCAGTGGGGACAATCTGTCACATACTAAAGGCTCTTGGAAAAGCCCAAACCAATAATAGGTCAAGGAAATACAATTCTTTAAGTGGGACAAGAAAATGAGATCCAAAACTTTCACAGGCAGTGATGTCAACTCCATAAAGCACATCTCTGCAATTTTAATATAAATCCATGGAAAAATCAGATTTGCTTAACCCCCAAGTTCCTCTTAAGAATGTTCCCTAATGCATGAGGATCTGGGTTCAATCCCTGGTACCACAAAAAAAAAAAAAAAAAAAAGAATGCTCCCTACCAAGTGGATCCAAATTCCTTCATTCCTAATAAGCAAGTCTGATCAATCAACTGCAGGGACTTATTTATAAGATCTCTATTTGCAGTGCCACCATCTTCAAACATAGTAATATTGGGCAAACTTCTTAATCTTTTAAGCCTCCATTTTCTCATCTCTAAAATGGTGACAATACCTATTTCACAGAATTGTTTTGAAGATTAAATGAATTAAAATATGACAAATGCCTAGCAGGGTGACTGGTATACTAAAGCATTCAAAAAAAGTTTAGGGTTGAGGATATAGCTCAGAAGTATGGCCCTTACTACCATATGCAAGGCCCTGGGTTCAATCCCCATCACTGCCAAAAAAAAAAAAAAAAAAAAAAGAAAGAAAGAAAGAAAGAAAGAAAGAAAGAAAGAAAGAAAGAAAAGAAAAGAAAAAACACTTTTTTTGTTTTTTTTTTCTGTAGCCACAAGACATCCCCATGGTATGGGAAAGCCAATCTTGCAAAGACCATGTTGATTCACATCTGTGGCTAAAGATGACAGATGGGACAACTACATAAACCATAAAGGCAAAACAACAATACAGTGAGGTAATGCAGGAATCCTAAAGAAGGCTCCACAATTTGCTGGAAATAATACTATTTTCATACAGGGCTGGGTTGTGGCAATTGTTGATGACAATCAACTTTTGTCATCCATCATAGAGCCCCCTGTATGTCCACAACCCTCTACTACACAAGGGCTTCCAAGAAGTTCTTTAATTTAAAAAGGAAGATATTACACTGGGCTTAGCATGTACTAAAACAAGGAAAAAAAATCAGGCCCCTAACATTTAAAAAAAAAAAATCTCTTTAAAACTGCTTCTAATCCTTTTTTGGAATATGGATGAATAAGTGAACAGCTGCTTGGCTAGATGGGATCCTCTTCAATCTTATCACATCCAACACAGAAAACAAAAGCATCTGAAAGCAGAGGTAGGTGAAATAACTCCATGCATACGACAAAGTTAACTTTTTTCCAATTGTTTTAATTAATGTTCCACACTAAGCCAAACCTACCAAAGGAAGAATTGCAACCGCTTCAGGTATTTTTACCCCCAGTTATAAAACACAAAAACAGGAGCCCACAATGAGAACCCCAGGAGAGCAGGGCAGCCTTTAATGAATGGCCTCTCCAGCTGCTGGCTCACCACACTCAGACTTTACAGCTCCTGCATGTGCTGGAGTTACAAGTCATTAAAAAGCCACTTTGAAAACACAATAAAGACCTTCTTCTCTGACTGCAACAACCTTCCATCACATAAAAACCTAAGGCCAATGCTTCAACAGCAGGACATTTACTGCCAGCTCAGACAGTTTCAGCAGGGCAATGAGCAGGGTGGGGCGGGAGGAAGTGAGGCCCAACAAAAGAAGGGAAGTTTCTTTTCCTTCTCTTTCTTTTTTGCCTTTTTGAAAGAAACTTCTGCTAAGGTGGTCTGAAGTATTTATCCTGTATCTGAACCACCAGCCAGCCCTGTGAAAAATGCTACCACATGATGAGATTTCATTTTTCTTCCTAAGAAGATTTTTATCGGAGAAAACACTCTGGTAAGCCGAAACCATCAAAGGATGTGATGGAAATCTTGCTCACACTGCAGGTTGAAGTCTGTAACATTCTGTCAAATGTAACTTGCCCATTTTCAAGGCAGATAATTAAAACTTTGAACTTCTTCCCTTGTGAGTTAGAGTTAAACCTCTACAAAAGAAGTGAAGGCAAGGATAAGGAAATTACTACCATAACTGAACCCAATCTTAAAGAGTTCCTTCAAAATTCTTATTCATCATTTCCCGCCTGCATACATACACACTTCTCGGCTGTGGATACAAAAGATCCTCTTATCACAAAGCAAAATCAACTTCACAGGCACCTCTTTAGAAGCAGAGTTACAGGAAAAACAGAAACACACTGAGGAATTATAGAAGGAGTGAAAAATATTTTTTAATTATCAATTAAAGAACAAACAGCTTAATAAAAATCGCAATTATAAACTTTTAATTAATACTGATAAACTCAAATGCTCACCCTTTCCTGGTACTAGTGTCAACCACCAGTCACTTATTTACTAAGTATTTTAGACATTTATACCTCCAAAACAACAAACTCCTAAACCAAGAACTGCTTTACTCTAATGGGAATTACCAAGGTTCTTGAATGTAAAATATTCTCAACAAAAACATTCCCTTACCATGCTTTCAGTATTTACTGAATGCTCACCCACCATAAAACCGGCCTCCTGCCTCCTCTACCTTATTCTCTCCCCACCCAAATTCTTTTGCAGGGAAAATTACTGACGAACTTTCATGTGACAATATTAGGTTTTTTCCTAAGATGAGAAACATTTCAAGAATCAAAAGCATTTAAAAATTGCTCCTTTGGTTATACTAACAGTAAGTCAAATCATTTCTAAGGATGTTTTCTTTTTAACAGTAACTGTAATAAAAAAAGAAAACTACGAGGTGCCTCCCTACAATGCAGCGTTAGCTGTGATGTTCCTTATCTCATTGAATTAAAACTCTTGGGAAACTTCAGCTTCACTTTTGGTTTAAAACTCAGACTCTGTCCTGTATTTTTCCAGTGACCTTGTAACATGTGCATATCAAGGCCACCAAACCTCCTTCAGAGTGAAGTGATACCCTCTAAGTACTCCCCGCTTGAAGTGCTTGAAAAAGGACACTAGAGCTCCATGATATTTTTGAGTATCATAAAATCTCCTTCAAAGCTACAGGTCATAAGGTTCCCAGAAGTCAAGTCACACTTAACAATAATAATGAATGCTTTATTATTTTGTTAACTGCTTTATCCAAATTGATCTATTAATTTTCACAATACTTCTAAAAAATAGGTCCTAATAATGATCCCCACTTTATAAAAATGAAACTAAAAACTAAGGAGGTTAAATGTTTGCCCAGGATCACTGCTGGCAGTGGGAGTCAAAACACAGCCTGACTCCAGCTTGCAGACTCCTAATTCCCTACCTACCTACTACGGCTCAACAAATAAGTGAACCTTCCAAATATATGCAGCCTATCAATCATGGACGCCCATCGTCTTTCCACTTTCTCATAAAGAATATAAAAATCACACTAAAATGAACTATTTAAATCAATAAGCTACATTCCTTAATCTATCTTAATAGTACTGATTCTTATTTTTATATAAAACCTTAATTAAAATATTCTTCTGGGCTGGGGATACAGCTCAATGGTAAAGCACTTGCCTAGCATGCACAAAGCCCTATGTTCAATTCCTAGCACCGCAGATAAAATAAAAAAAATAAATTAAAATTAAATAAAATATTCTTCCTTTTAACTTCAACAAACCAGGATCAAGATATTTTCTTCATGGATATACCAGGTGAAAAATCATTTCCCCCAGTCTTCCCCATTCTTACATTCTTCTGATTTCTTTTGTATCCTTTATTTACTTCATTGTTTCCAGAATCCAAGATCTCTGCCTGCCCTATGCAAGATTACCAGACATCTCAATGCCCCACAAATGAACATAAATCGGGCTCATATTCTAATAATGAAGCTGTTAATGACTTTGGAGAAATCTGGTCATCTAATCACTCAGAGATCAATGTGCTCACACAGGGACAATGGGACAAGTGTCATTGGTCCTGCCCCACGACACAGATCAGTTACTTACCAAGGGAGGCTCTATGCTGCTCTGTTATTGCCTCCTGTTTCTTCTGTCCTGCCCACAGCCTGTGCTTGGATTATCTCCTACCTGGGACACCAGGTTATCTTCATCACTGGGTAAGTGGAATTTCAGCTCTCTCCTGCCCCACTTTGTGCATAGCAAGATTGTGGACACAGGGCCACCACCTTAACCAATTCTATTCTGTTGCACCATCTACATTTAAGGAACTAAACCACCAGCAGCACCAATAAAGTCATTTATTACCAGAAAACTAAAGGAAATATATTATTGGGTTTTATACCTAAACCATACTCAAAAGTCTTTAGATGCTTCCTCTGCTATGCTGTACAGAAAACATTACAAAAACTCCTGTTATAATCGCGGGATTTGTGGCTCTACCATGTCATACATCATTTTGAAATATACTACCTACTGTGAGGAATTGCAATTCTAACTTTTAGTTCCAGAAGATTTTTCAAGGTATTGCTTTGGATAAATATACCAAGTTGAGTAAGAATTTTGTTAAAAGAAAGCCATACTTTATGAATAATATATAAAAGAGAAGGTGTAAGAGACCAAACAACAATAACAACAAAAAAAATCCAAAGAGAATAAACAAAATTATGTAAGGAGGAAGACGATTTGTGATAGTTTCATGTAAAAAGAGCCTTCAGTAGTGCTTTATGAATGTAATTTGATCTACTCACAAATCAGCAAATGTTCTTAAAAATGTCCCTTACAAAGTTTTAACCACTGTTTAAAAAAAAAAAAACATGCACCCTCTCTGAAAAAAAATTTCACAAACCATCACTTACTCATACTAATTACAATGTATTCTGATTTTTTTAAATGCTGATGAAGACATGCTAAATTGATTTCATAGCTCACCAGTGACTCACAGCCCACAATTTGAAAACCTTTGTTCTAGAAGAATCACAATATGTCAGAATATAGAAAGACAAAGTTGCTAAACTCGACAATTTTGGTAGATTAGTCACACCCTAATAGAACTGCTGGGTGATCTGAAACAACAGCCACACATACAAACAACAGCTCCCAGTAAAATCTGCACCAAGAGTAAGCCTCAAAAGAAGAGGAAAGGTAGGGAGCACTAGAGGAAGAGTACACACCTGTCATACTGCAACAAACCCATTCGACTCTTTTCTTCATTCCACAAACTATAACTCTTAAGCCTTTATTAAACACTGGAACCAATTACTTAACCCTCCAGTATTTTCTGTGCCACTCTGCTCCTAACTTGATCTTCTATCAGAAGTCTGAAATTGCTAGAGAGAGCAGGGGAAAAGAAAGTGGTCTCTGTAGTGCTGGGGATTGGTACTGGTTCCATGCTCTGACTCCAGCTGCTTTTTAACCCATAACACTGCAAACCCAGAACAGGGAAAAGCCTCCTTGCCATCATTTAAACAAGGGCCATCTATGGGCAACTTCGTGGAAAAGAAAGAAAAATATTCTAAAACTGCCAGGGATCTTTAGTCAGACACTGTTTTTGACTACCATCTACAAATATTGACAAGCAAAATAAAGGTGATTTGGGTGAGTTATTGAAGAGTAACTCAAGAAGACTAAAATTAGAAAAAGGGAGAGTGAGGAGTAGATAACTGCATTGTAAGTGATGCTTGTTTTTCAGAAACAGATCAAATACCTTCTGACTACCAGCCGTGTCACCAGAAGTGTAGATTTCTTACACTGGTAAGAAGTTAGAAGAGATAACCTGAAAATCCCTTCCAACTCTGAAAATCTGTAATTATAAGCTTAAATCCCAACATCAAATAACATTCTTTGGAAGTATTAGATGATCAGACACTCCTGTAGGTAGGTATCCACAGAGGATAATCCTGCCCATAGAAAACACAATGATCACATACATAATACCCCCTTTCTAAATCAGTGGCTATATAATGAAGAAAAAAATCCTTCATTTTCACAATGATAATGATTTTAAAGTACATATAAATAATCGAAAATTTTCAGATTATGTTTTAAATATGCATAGTATATTGTTATATCAACTTTGCCTTAATAAAGCTATTAAAATACTATTGCCATCTTTCCATCTGTGTAAACAAATTAATTCACTACACTGTTGAAAGATCAAGATTATAGCCATACCTCAATATTTTCTAGGTTTCTCTTTTAAATTATTTTTCCCTTATTATCAAATTTCATTGTATTCCTCTCATTTTCTAAATCAACATCATTAAAAAACATAGTTACCAAAATTTAATGAGCACTGAAATTTTTTCTGTTGCTGTTCAAATAACCCATTATTATTCTAGGGAATATATCTTTCCATTAACAACTGAAATCATAGCCTAAAAATTTTTGCAGATACCTTAATGATTCCATTTCCTTCTTTCCATTAGTGACAGAAATTCACTTCTAGGTTGCACCTACCTCCATGCTACCTCTGCAGGGCTCAGCATTCATTTTCTTCCCTCATCCCTTATCGCAAAGGTATTTAAAATAAAATCTGAATACTACCAAAAGAAAGGAGGAACACCAGTGAAGCTACTCACATCAGATTTAGAGGACATATTCTCCTCCACGTCTGAATCATTGGGATCCACGATGTCATCGAATGGCGGTAACGCTGACTTCTTCTTTTCTGATGCCTCACTTTCAATTTTGACCTTTCCCATCTTGACATGAGACTTATCTTTTATCTGTTTTTTGTCAGCAGAACAAGTGAGTATCAGTGGTGGTGCACTAGAAAAACTTTTAAATAAAGCCTCTGAGCTACTCTTTTTCCTTTTTTTGGCTGAGAGTTCTTCAGAATCTGAAATGGGGGGCCTCTTACTAGGAGCCTTCTTATCTTGCTGTCCACTGGTGATGGTGAGTAAGTTACTGTCAGGTTTTGGCTCTTTTGACATGGGTTTAGGTTCCTTGAAGGCCATCTTAGGAACTATTTTCTCTTCTTTCAGTGGTTTATTTTCTTTGGGTTTCTTAGAGGATTCTTTGGAAGATTTGTTGTGATCCCTGGAAGGTTCTTTGAAGGCACTTTTATGTTCTCTGGAGTCTTTAGAAGGTTTTTCCTTGTGCTCCTTCATTAATTTGTGAGGCTTTGAAAAACTGGTACTACTGCTGCTGCTGCTGCTACTGCTGCTGCTGCTGCTGCTACTGCTGCTGCTGCTGCTGCTACTGCTACTACTACTGCTGCTGCTGCTGCTGCTGCTGCTACTGCTGCTGCTGCTGCTGCTGCTGCTGGTATGAATACTCCTATTAGGGTCCTGCAGAAAGGGGAGAAGAAAATCAAACTCTCAAAACTGAATAGTAATGAAGAGTCAAAAGTCAATTTCCTTGCATTTGATATACACAAAATGATCCTTCTTTGAGTCATCTCAAGCTATCTCTAAACTCCACAAATATTTTAATACACTCCAACTATCACAGTATAACAGGTGGGAACAGTGAATGCAAGAAACAGGGAGGAAAGGTTACCATGATCAAAGAACTTAATGAGACAAGCTGTTTTCTTAATCCTTGAAAGTACAGAGTTTTAAAACATTTCAATTCACAAATGTTAACTACATGCTGTTCTAGAAGATACAATGGATAACACATGGCCCCCATTCTCAGTAACTATGATGTGTCTATGATTGACAGTTGTTGGAAGACTGACCTATAAAGTGCTATGACAACCAAAAGAAGGGGATATTTAATTATTTGGGAGGCATGGGGAGAAGAATAATTCAGAAGTTCGTGGAACAGTAACATGTGAATTAGATCCTGGAGGATAAGCAGGTAATTACTAAAAAGAGAAGCATGAAATGGTACTTAAAG
This sequence comes from Sciurus carolinensis, assembly GCF_902686445.1. Classification (NCBI taxonomy): domain Eukaryota; kingdom Metazoa; phylum Chordata; class Mammalia; order Rodentia; family Sciuridae; genus Sciurus; species Sciurus carolinensis. The sequence continues at coordinate 50,608,216 of NC_062226.1, read as the reverse complement.
ACCAAGGACCAGAATAAATTAAAACAATAAGGGAGTGAAATGCTGACTTCATTCAGGGAGCTGCATCTAGCTACACATAATGAAGCCATCTTTCAATGACTACAATGTCAGAATCACAACGACCCAAAAAGAAAATAATTCTCAATTTGAGATAAAAACTATTATTTGTATGCTGTCCAAAGTTCTATATCAATTAAGGAATATGTCTCCCACCTACCAGGCTAAAAGAGAAGAAATCTAACAAAGATATCACTTAACCATCAAATGAACTGAAGATTTTAGTAATTACTGTTGTATAATCATGAGAAGAGTCAATTGCTCCTATTTCACTTTAAATGTTATCAATCTTTTCACTGACATAAACGCCTCAGGTATCTAACCTCTATATTTTCTTTCTGTAGGAATAAAATTCTAAGGCCATACTTACCATATTTGTGAACCTCTACCATTAATAGTAAGAATAAGAAACAGAAGTAGATCCTGGACATGCAAAAATCCACACCAATACTAAAAGAAGAGCTCTTTCTTGCTTACTTCCACCTCCTAATGGAACCAAAGACAAATAAATGTCCAGATTTTCAACTAGAATTTACATCTTCAGGCTTATTATGTTCACCTCTAACTTACCCACTTAAGCCCCAAGATAGGCAAAGCAATCCTGTATTCCTTAATATCTAGCATGTTACAAGAAAGAAATAGGTACAGCATACACTTTTCACTAAAATGAACAATCTACTATTGTTCTTGAATTTATGGGGAAATGGGAAATTATTGCTCTTAGTGGGGATATGTATTTTTTGTTTCTTGCATTTTTTAGTCTAATTTGCTCAACAACAAAATGACATATACCAAACTATTTCACTTACTTTCTCAAATAGAGCATTGTGCTTCAAAATTATAAAACGGTAAAGTTACTAAAGACTTGCTTTTATCCATCAAAAGAGAAAATTCCTTAATGAAACATCTTAATCTGAGATTTAAAAACAGAATGCTAAAGATAGAATTCATATTACTGAAACTGTATTATTTTATAAATTCTATTCAAAGACATTTCCTGGCATGTTAAGCAATACTATGAATAATTAAAATAAAGTATAATGGACAAACTAAATTAAGGAAGAACATTTTGAAATCTTATAGCCTTGAGGTTTTTTTTAATTGGTTTGTTGACTCTGAATTTTGGCAATTTGCAATCAGTAGTCTAATTATGATTCTAGAACACCCAAGCACTGCTGTTTAATATTCAACTTATGTGAAGTATGATACATATTGTTGTAAACCTAAGTTTTGAAAACACACTATTTGTAAACTATCAACATACTTCTAAAGTTAAGCACTAAAAACAGTATCTCAGCACCAGAAAAACAAAACAAAACTTATTCAGGGGTCCTTCTATGATGTATTTTAAAATCCTTCTGCAGAACCAACTGAAATTCTTAACACAAGGTACACAGTGGTATCTGAAACAGACAGTTATGTCACAGAAAGTTTAAGTTTTTGTCTTAATTACATATATATAACTGCTACAAAACTCGAGAAATGAAAGTTCTTAAAACTTTTCACTCTCTGTAGGTGGAGGTACTTAACTGTTACCTTTTCACCCACGCAACAAATCTTGGTTTTCACCCACTCAACAAATCTTGGTACAAGCAAGTGGACACAACCCTTCTTGTTTCTTCTCCTTTTATAATTCTACCTCAAAAAGCTTCCTTTAAGCTAAGAAAATTCAAAGTCAAGAGGACAAACACATTCCATAATAATGCCCTAGCCAAATAAAAATTTTAAAAATAATGAAAAGGAGAGAGGATGGTCTGTTATATAAGACAGCATTTTCTTTGCCCTGGGTCTGTGACAAATGACAAAGTTCAAGTATATGCCACGAGACTTCATATTCATACATATAATAAATATGAAACTGTGGCTTAGACATATAATGAGGTATTAAATTGTTTCTGATACAGAATAAAACTTTCACTGATTCTCAGTGTATGTGTGTGTCTCACAAACACACATATTCCGCCCACCCAATCTAGTCAGTGGCTTTTTTAAAGTTTTATTGAACCATTGACCTCAATATTAAGTGCCACTAACCAGCACAGACTAATTACCGTTCAATGTTAAGTTTATACATGTTGTATAATTCAAATTCCCTTTGCCTGAGGCTGATTAGGAAAAACTGAATATCAAGCAATCCAACCAAAGTGACCATGTGTGCATAATTCAAATCTCAAATATTTAAGGCAAAAGACTATTTAAACATAAATACCCATATATTTGCACTAACTATATAACCTTTGACATAAGGTACAGTATTTTCTTTCATTCATTCAAGTCTACTGAAAGCTTCCTTGTTTTAATTTTCTAACAAAGTATAATCTCTTCTAATACTACTTGTTAGCAACTCTAGTAGATGGCTTAAGAAAAGAAGAGGTGGTAACTACTGGTCAAGGTAAGGTTTTCTGATTATGTGTGGCTTTCTTTCCACTGGTAACCCAAAGTTGATTCTTCAACTCCGATTTCTTTCCTCAAGCTTTCCTCTCTGTCCTATTTTAACTGGTTTCTGCATTGTACAAGATTTTCAGATCACATTTTGTTCAATGAAATTTGCATAGGGACAAACACAGTCTCCTTAAAGTTTTATTTATTTATTTATGTAATAAATTATCTTAAAAGATAATAATATAATATATAACTGGTGTATAGTCCAAGAGGTTATCCCTACGTAGGGATAAGGAAAACTACGATGGCCAAACTGCAGCTTCCAAAATACAAGTCTCTTTTGTTGTCCTTGAAACATGACAAATGACACAGAGTGAAGATATACTATTTGAAGCTATGAACAAAGTATAAAAGTTCAGAATTCTGGGGTGAAAAAAAAACCCCTGAATTTGATTTACGTCCTCCACTTCAACTTCAAATCCAACCCTCTCTTAAACCAGTCAGCTCTGGAGGGAGAGAAAATGCAGCTTGAGAGTGCGCCATGGGGCTAGGGATATTTTGACAGAAAAAGCTAGTACAGGGCTTCATCGGCAAAGGCTCCAAGCTAGATCCAAAGGCACTCGATAGGAGGGAGAGGGGCTCTAGTCTTGAGGCTGGGGAATGCAATGAGACCGAAAGAAGGCAAAGCATTCCCTGGGATGCAGATAGGAATCAGGCAATATGCCTGCTGCTACAGTGCAGGCTGAGATGCCCACAGCTCTCTAACTTATACCACTTCAATACCTAAGGTCTCCTATCAGCTCAACCTGAGCCCCAAGGCACATATAAATAACAAGTATGAGGCTAGGGAAGTAGGAATGAACACATTCATGAAATACTGATGTCAAAACCAGTGAGACTACTTAAGAAGAATCAAATAGAATATGAAAAATAACTTCTATTAAAAAAAAGTAAAAACACAAGCACTGAAAATAATGGCAAAATGGATAACAGTTGGAGTTGCCTAACATACTAGCCACTGTAAGCACTTCAGAGGAGCCTATAGAAGGTAACAGAAAAGACAGAAGAGGCAGTCATAAAGGCTGACATTGAAGAGAATGTCTGCAAACTTAAAGACATGACTGAAGTGCAATCCCACAGGGTTCTTCAAGATCCAAGCAAAACTAATGATAAAATACACACCCAGAACAGTGCACTAAATCTGATGAACTTTAAGGATAAAAAGAAAAAGGGACATGTTACAAGAAACAATATTTACTCAAAAGTGAAGAGACTCGCCGGGCACAGTGGTACACATCTGTAATTCCCGCAGCTTGGGAGGCTGAGGCAGGAGGATTGTGTGTTCAAAGCCAGCCTCAGCAACAGCGAGGTACAAAGCAAATCAATGAGAACATGTCTCTAAATAAAATACAAAATAGGGCTGGGGATGTGGCTCAGTGGTTGAGTGTTCCTGAGCTCAATTCCCTGGATCAAAAAAAAAAAAAAAAAAGTGAACAGACTCGAATTAACATTGGATTTTTCATTTGTTACACCAGAATCTTAAACAAAGTACAAAGACATCTGGATGGCTGGAAGAAAAAGAATAGTAGTAATCCCTCTCACCCAAGGGGCTATCTTCCAAGACTCCCAGGAGATGCCTGGATAAAACCAAACCCTACACATAGAATGTTGTTTCACAGACACATGCACCTATAATAAAGTTTCTTTTATAAATTAAGCAATTGTATAATAAATGCAGAACAATTATGTAATATACTGCAATAAAAGTTATTTAAGGGCTGGGGAGATAGCTCAGCTGGTTGAGTGCTTATCTCGCAAGCACAAGGCCCTGAGTTCGATCCCCAGTACCACCAAAAAAAAAAAAAGTTATTTAGAAGTTATGAATGGTTCATTGGGGAATATTCCATTTGATAGTTTTCTTCCATCATTGATTATGTACTTGAAACTATGGAAAGCAAAACCATGGATAAAGGAAAACTACTCTATAACCCAAATATCCTGCACATAATGTGAAAGAAGTAGCTGCCAACACTTAAGGATTCAAAGAGCACAATCCTCCTGCCACATCTAAAAAAAGGACTAGAGAAGGGATTCCAACCAAAGGAAAATCAAATCAGAGGAGAGATATGTTATGTATGGAAAGATGAAAGGGAAAGAAATGGAGTGCAATATATCATGTGCTCTATATGGAATTAAATCTAAATGAACAATAAACTATGTGTATATGTAACATAACTGACCAATATGAATTCCTGACAGAAAAGCCTTGAAGAAATCTGAATCTATAATTAGGAATGGCAAAGGTGTGTCAAGATGAGAAAAACGCTCATATATTTTTTCATGTTAAAGTGGAAAAAATCTGAAGGGAAGGTAGCCAATAAGGAAAAAGAATAATTCAGAAGAACTGTCACATCAACAAAGGGGAAATGGAAAGCCAGGCAGGAGTCACAGTCACAGATGCTCCAAAGGTTCAGTCTGAAGGGTGTCTTGAACCTTGGAGTTGAGAGGCCAGCCTGGAAATCGCAATGAGACCATATCTCAAAAAAAGCAAGAAGGGAATGGGAAATGGTTATAGATTTGAATTAATTAATTAATTTAATTAATATAGCAGAATTAAGAAAAATTCAAAAGCCACAAATATAATTACTAACAATTAGAATATATAATATTAATATATAATTATTATCATTATTAATGAACAAGGTAAAAAGATAGTAACAAGAAGAAGTATCACTCAATAAAAATGAAAGAGCTAGATTCTGCCACTGGAAGATAGTGTCAGATATAAAAGAAAAGGGTCAGGTACAGACTGTTTTTACAAGAGACACAGTTTGAGGAAAGTTTAAAATGAAGGAATGATTCTAGAAATACCAGCTGGCTGGGCACGGTGACACATGCCTGTGATCCTGGAGACGCTGGAGACAGAGGCAGGAGGAGTGCAAGTTCGAGGGAAGCCCTAACCAACTTAGTGAGACCCTACTTTAAATTAAAAACTTAAAAAAAAAAAAAAAAGGACTTGGGATATAGCTCAGTAGTTAAGCACCTCTGGGTTCAATCCCTAGCACATTAAAAGAGAGAGAGAAAAGGAAATATCAGCTAAGTGTCCCCACAGAAAGCACAAGTGCTATATTAATATCGAACAACGTAAACTTCAAGGTTAGGAGCCCCAAGCAGCACAAACCATGTAAAAAGTTAAGTTACATACAGTAAAAGCATTTAATATTTAAGAAAATCTTGAAATACATTTAATTTAAAAAAGAAAACACAACTTTGTCATCAATATACAGATCTAATAAAATGATTATGGGCTTAGTAAAACTAACTAAAACAACCCCCAACTGATTTAATAATCATGTAAAAAATTTTCTATCCCTTGAACAAAACACATAATTTTATGTGTGCCCATAGGTATTATAAACTTTAAAATACCCTTTTAAAATACTTGAATAGATTATATTGGTTGATCATATTCTAATGAAAAAAAAAAAAAGAAAAAGAAAAGAGAACAATGAAAAGAGGACTTAATATAAAAAGCAGTTTAAGGGCACAGAAAACACATCTTCAAAGGAAGATTTACAGCCCTTACTACATTCATTATTTAAAAAGGAAAAGAGACAGGAAGAGAAGAGAAACCAAGCACAAAGACACTCTTAGTACTCACTTTCTCTGAGAAGCTAGAAAAACATCTACAAAATATGCAAACATTAGAATATGAAATATAATGAAGAAAGTAAAAGAAACAAATTTCACCAACATTATGCTTCAATTTCATCATTGTATTAAGCCTTAAATGTACATTTAGTGTTCAACTAACAAGGAGAAATGGTTCGAGTTAATTCTGACTTAAAGGATATCTACAATACACTTTTCTACAACAACTGAACAAGTTGAAGTTTCTTTAATTCAAAATTTAAAAGGACTAATAGGGCTGGGGTTGTGGCTCAGTGGCACAGCGCTTGCCTAGCACGCGTGAAGCACTGAGTTCAATCCTCAGCACCACATAAAAATAAATAAATAAAAAACAAAGGTATTGTGTTCATCTGCAACCAAAAAATTTTTTAAAAAGGAATAATAATTCCTATTAAAAAAATAAAATGTATGAGGAGATGGCAATTTACAAATATTTCAAAATAGGTAAATACTCATAGAAATAACTAAACAGTGCAATGGGGTGGGGCCTAAGAGAGAGAAAGAAAGTGTGTACAGGCTAGGGTTGTAGCTCAGTGGTAGAGTGCTTGCCTCGCGTGCATGATGCACTGGGTTCAACTGTCAGCACCATATATAAACAAACAAACAAACAAAAAGGTCTATTGATAACTAAAAAATAAATAAATAAAAAAGAATGGGTGTGCATGTGTGAATGTGTGTGTGTGCACATGTGTGCACAGGCATGCATGTATGTGTGTGTGTGTGTGTGTGTGTGTGTGTGTGTGTGTTGGGGAAAGGGTGAAGCAAAGTGGGCTGCTAGTGTTTATAGATTTTTTAGGCACCATTTGACTTTAAACCATAAATATTTTCTTAAAAATAACATCATAAGACAATAAGATCATGAAGCAGAAAACATTTCAACAATTGGTCTGATTTAAAAAAAAAAATGAAAACTTATCTAAACAATAAGGCTAAACAGAACCAATAAGACCCCAAACTTAACATTTATCAGTCAATGGAAAAGGGATTAAAGAGAAATGGCACTTGAGAATAGCATTGGAAATCTTTCATTCAATAACCATCTAAGTGACCACTCCACAAAACATGAAATATTTATACACACACAAGTAAGAAAAATAAAAGATGACTGTTATGGGATTTTACTGATTTTCACATTTTAATAATGTTACCTCACTCTTTCAGGTAACATTAAAGTTAGGGGGAATTCTGCTACACATCTCTATAGCTCAGGAAAAAAACTACATAAAATAAGGCCACTTCTAAAATTGACAGGGCAAAGGAGCAGAAGGGTTTATAGAATTATAAATCATTCTTAAATTTCTCAGTTTGCATGAATCTTTACAATAGTCTACCAGTACAGATATAACCACACCTACAGAAATACAGTTAAGCCTGAATTTTGCAACAATTGAAAAAAGATGCAGCAATCATCCATCAACTAAGCATGAACCAACATTCAAGTGACAGAGGAACAAAAGATAATATTTGCCATTCAAGGAGAGAGTCTAGAAATGGATAACATATTCCCCTTAGTCATACCCTGGCTATGAGTTCTGCCAATTCTTTATTTGGACAGACTGGCCTTACTAACAGTTTCAAAAAACAGTTATGACTGGGAAACAAAGGATAACCACTTAAGGACTTCAAAAAGGAGACTAATATGAACTCTTCACTCTAGGACAGTCAAGTGTGGTAGAGAGGCTAGGGTTAAGTAGAAAGTAAGGAGAAAAAAAAAAAAAACCACTGGAGCGGTGGGGGGGTGGGTTGAAGTGGTAACAGCTTACTAAATGTTTACTAGTACAGATGCTTATGCAGAAGTTTTATAATTATTAACTCAACAATCTTCTGAATTAGCTACTATTATCCCCATTTTATAAGTGAAGAAACCAAAGAACAGACACCAATGTGTTCAAAGATACATTTACTTCATGATAGAACTGAGATTCACGTCCAGGAAGCCTTACTCCAATGCCCGTAGTCTGAACCACTATATTTTCATGAACTCTGAGTTAATTGTTTTTAAAACCAGCTGTCAAGTCTTGCCAGTGTAACCTGAGCTTGAGATCCAAGAAGGATGGGTACAAAAGGGACTCAAAACTTTATAAGACTAACATGAACTCTAGGCAGAACTATGCAAATGAATTTCTACTGCGTTCCAACAGGGGGGTATGTTATTTTAGGTGGAGTAGGTAGCAAATACATTATTTTGAAATCAGAGGCTCTTCCTGCATATGTTTCAAGTGGGTTAAATTTTGAGTCTTTTGCTATCAAATAAATATTTTAAAGTTGATAGATTTATTGAGTTGTGCTCAAAGGATGTATGTGATATTAGAAAAATCAATTCCTCCCACAATGACCTGGCAGAGCACAGATGTTTCCAGTAATTTTGAAGGGTATCAGAAAACTGTATTACTTCTCATTTCACAATTAAATGTTTTGAAATCAATGTAAAAATATGCTATATTACATAAGTTAAAATAACAAAAATTTCTAGTACTCAAAACAAACATTAAACAATTCACCTCTGAAAAGGGTGAGATGAGGCAATCACCAAATAAGAAAACTGAAGGATCCTGTAAGGAGCCCCGTAGGAGGTGACTGGGAACAAAGGGAATTCGAGATATTTAGCACAAAACCAAGGTAGTAGTAAAGAAAAACAACAACTTTTAGATTACAAAAAAGAAACAGTTGTACAAGAAAGAAAACAAGGTAACAGTAAATATCTTAGCAGTGAATAAATATTTTACCTAGCCGTAACAATAAACGTTTAATGACTTTCAACTTTTAGAAATAAATTGATACATTTAACCTGCTAAGTAATTTAAATTTCTTTGTCTATAAAATGGAAACCATAATATTATCATAATAGTATTTATATTAAGATCAAACTGATGATAAAATAATTTTAGTATACGTAAAAGCACCCCTATGTGTATATATGTGTATATATAGGTTGAGTTGAATATCTGAAATCCTAAATGGTCTAAAATCAGAAACATTTTGAGCACTGACATGAGAAAAAATTGTGAGCACTATCATGATACTGTAAATGGAAAATTCCACACCTGACATCATGTGGTGGGATCATAGTGTAAATCCAGGTATCTTAGAAATACAAAATTTTCCTCAGGCTATGTATATAAGGTGCAAATGAAATATAAATGAATTGCTGCTTAGATAGAAATGGGTTTGTTCCAAAGATACATCATTATGTATATGTAAATATTCCAAAACTTAAAAAAATTAAAAACCCAAAAACACTACCAGTACCAAATATTTCAGAAAAGAGTCATGTAACCTGTTATAAATAGTATATATAATATAAACAAAGAGTCATGCAACCTGTTATAAATAGTATATATAATATAAACAATGTGCCTGGCACATAGCAGAACTATGTAAATGCTTTTAATTGCTATCACTGCTACTGCTGCTATACATAAGCACCTAAAACTTAAACTTTTTAATTATATAACACATTATCCAACTTGACAATGTAAAAGTAAGTGTTCAAATGCAGAAACAGAAGATAGAAAAAGGAGCTGAAAAAGAAAAGAAACCAGGATAAAATGAACTTAAAAAGTCAAGAACTGAGACAGACTGTACACAGTTGGTGAAATAAAACATGTTTTACATTCACTATCAAGAAAATTATGAAAGTATTAAGAAGAAAAATTTTAAATGATATTAAATTAAGTAGAAAGGAGATGAGCAAATGAGTGATATTCTCATGAAGAAATAGCAACTTTCATAGTTTGGAAACTTTTGCAACAATCTTAGAATTTAGCCACAGTTAAAGAAATTCTTTCCAGGAGCTGGGAAGGAGTTGAAGATTAGAATATAGGGCTTTTGCTCTTTGTTGAACACCTTACATGGCATTTAATTCTTTTAAAAAAACAAAGTGCAATCATTATCTAATGTAAATTTCTTCAAGTTCCCAAATATACTTTTATATCCTCTCACTTTTTCGTGTGCCCACTTGCACTTCAAAAATTTTATGAGGGCTGGGGATATAGCTCAGTTCGTAGAGTGCTTGCCTTGCAAGCATAAGGCCCTGGGTTCAATCCCCAGCACCACAAAAAAATAAATAAATAAATAAAAATAAAATAAGAATTTCACTAGAAAAATACAAACTATTCAACTATATGACTAGTATCTTCCCATGTTTTAGAAATATTTTAATCTTCATTCTGAGAAATTTAATGTTTATCTCATCTTACTTTTCTTGGACAAACTATAATAAAGCACTAAGCTATGCTTGGTGCTTGACTGCGAAATTGCACTTTGAAGTTTATATATTTTACTTATACTATTAATATAGATGGAAAAGCACTATAAAGAATTGTATAAATATAATGTTGTAAATAAAAAAATATTATTTCCCTTCACAAATGAATAAAAGAGTTGGTTAAATATTCATTTCCCTACACTTGTATTTAAAAGCATTAAAAGTAAGCCCAATATACATTTTCCTAAATATTCAAAATATTAAGTACAATATCTCTATTTAAATATGAAGTCTAAATGTAAAGTATCAATTGGTTTAAAAAAATTGAATATTCAACAGAGTAATATCCAAATAGACAAACTTTTTAAATGCCTTCCTTCCTCAAATGACTGGTTTCATCTATGTTGTATGTAATATGAAATACTTTTGTTTCAGAATTCAATCTCACTTAAAATCCTCCTATTTTTTATACTACCTCCTGAAATTGCTATGGTTTAAATTCTAAATTATAATTAAATACAATTAACAGTAAGTTATATTTAGAAGACTGCAGTTTCAAGCAAAATTCCGTTTACCTTTGTGGTTTGAGACTAGAAACTCAAAGCAATAATTATATCACTTCTCTTTCTAGGTTTATGTATATTTAGCTTTGTATGGTTTCTGTTTTCTGAAATAAGCTTTAAAATATATCAATTAGATCATTACAGCCTTCCTTTTTGGTAGCAGCTAGATTTTTCAGAATGAGGTTTTGATAAGTGATTGTTACGCACAGAGAACAGTCAATCTTAGCAGCGCATAGTACTAATCACAAGGGAGTGGCAGGAAGTATAAGATGAACAATACATGAAAATAAATGTCCAACACATAAAAATTCAACATATATATTATATTACCAAATAGCTCACGGGTTAGAGATGTAGCTCACTAATAGAGCCTAGCACACCCAAGGCCCTGGGTTCAATCTACAGTACCAGAAAAGGCACGGTGGGGGTTGTGGGGGGGGACCGTGGTGGCAAAGAGACTCAACCAAACAAAAGGAAAACAATCACAGTTATGATATCTTGTCACCTTCTGTCAATACTTATTCATACATATTTACTGAGTCTCTAACATACACAAAGGACTACACTGAAACTGTTAGATCTACTATGGTTTCAGAAAAAATAACCCTTTTAACTGAGTTGATATTGGGAGCTCTCACTACACTACAACTAGGTACTGAATAATTACCAAAACACTCTTCATTACTGGACCCATTAAAAAAAGAGAATGAGACTGCAAGGATTAAGAGTATATAAAAGATAAAAAAGAAAGGAGGAGATAAAATACAACTGTGAAGAATAACTGAGCATGAAATTCGGGGCTCCCCAAAGGACACATCTGTGCCTATGTTTTCGTGTATCTCTAAAGATGAAACCTGGAGCCCATGGCATATTTAGAGATCTGAAACTGAGCATTTCACAGAAACTAAGATCAGTCTTTAAAAATCTGATGTTGGGGAGATATATTCTGAACTCAGGCCTCAGGATTCCAAAGTTCATCTAAACAAATGTGAATGCATATTTATAAAATATCTCTGAACATAAAGAAATGTGTCAGCACTATCTGAGGTAAATGGGCCATCAGGATCTCAGATACACAATCACCAGATGCAGAATGTAAAATAAATGCATGTGAATTATGTAAAGAAAAAATGTTAGAATCCAAAAAGTAACCAAGCAATAAGAAATTGCTATGGTTTGGATATGAGTTATCACCCAAGAGATCATGTGCAAGATAACACAAGAAATGTCCAGAGGTGAAATGATTAGATTGTGAGAGCTGTAAGATAATCAGTGAATTAATCCACCGATATGGATTAATGGGATGGTAACTGTAGGCAGGCAGTATGTGGTTAGAGGAAGTAGGTCACTGGGGCATTCCTTCGGGGTTTATATTTTATCCATGGTAAGCAGAGCTCAACCTCTGCTGCTTTCCTCTGCCACACACTTCTGCCATGATGTTCTGCATTCTACTTTCCCTCAAGCCCAGAGCTATGGAGTTAGCCGATCACAGACGGAACCTCTGAAACCACGAGCCAAAGTAAACTTATTCCTCTAAGTTGTTCTTGTTGGGTATTTTGGTCACAGTGACAAAAAGGTAACTAAAACAGAAATCGGAATATGAAACCCCCAGTCCAAGGCACTCTCGAGACATCCCACATTCTCCCTTGAATGTTTATCTACCTTCCTAAATAAACTTCTGTCTATGCAAAAAAAAAAAAAAAAAAAAAAGAGTTGGTCATTGCTGGAACCTAACCTAAACATGTGGTTCAGAAATCTATAGAGCTGGTCTGTGGGTGGAACTTTTTTTTAAAGTTTAGGGATATAAGTTGGAGAAGCCTTAGAACATGGCTTAATGGACAATTTTGGTAGGAGCTCAGAAAACCAGAATGCTGACAAGACTGCAGACAGTAAGGACTGGGCTCATGAGATTCCGGAAGGAAAGGAGAATTCTATTGGATTTGGACTAGAGGCTACTTGTGTTACATCCTGGCAAAGAAACTGTCTACATCTTGCCTATACTCTGCAACTGTGAAGGCTGAATTTAAAGGAAACTGACTAACCTGGAAGACAAATTGAAAGGCAGCACAGCACACATGTGGTAGCATGGATATTGCTCGCAGCTCTTTTTTATTTAAAAAAAAAAAAAAAATCTTTATTTTGTTGGTTTTTTTTAATGCAGTGCTGAGAATTGAATCCAGTGCCTCACACATGCTAGGCAAGTACTCTACCACTGAGCTACAACCCCAGCCTATGCTGGCAGCTTTTAGCCAAACTTATTTTGATAATCAGGAGCAGAAAATAAAGCAGGAATATTTGAAAAACCTTGCAGACTGGCCAGAAAATTGTGAGTAAATCTGTGGCTAAGGAAGGTATGGTTGTGATAGAGATTACAGCAACAGAGGAGAAGCTAAGTATTTTACCATAAACAATAAGAAGTATGGCTTAGTGCATCACAGGAATTTGCAAGACCACACTCATCTCAGGCTTAAGGGTGTAAAAATTAAAATTCCTTACAAAGAGACTATGGGGGCAACCTGCTTGCACATGGGGGTCTAGAAAGTTGTTTTACCACCTCAGTTGTCCAGGCACTCAGAGGTTGCTGCAGTCATGGTCACAAAAGATTTGGCTGCTGCTCAAGATGGTGACAGACCTTGGTGTCAACCATGTGGGCTGTTTCTACAGGAATGCAGGGTGCTGGAGTTATGGGGTTACAAAGGAATGACTGGTAAGCTAGGCAAAGCATAGCAAGATTAGAATTCCTGTAGGCATCCTGAGAGGGCAATGCAAGAAGTCAAAGAAGTCAAAGCTGCTAAGGAGACCCCTAAGATTAATTGATGCCAGTAACATGGAAAGTCTACAGAGGAAAGCTACAGTAATTCAGCAGAAACAAGCCAAGAAAGAGGCCATGTATGCTGCAACCAGCAACAACACAGGTACAGAGCTACACAGCCCGTTGGAAAGAAAATCACAACACCATGTGCCTTGGATGCTGGACATGGAGCTACAAGATTTGATTGTCCAGCTGTATTTCAGTCTTGCTTTGGTCCTATCCCTTCTTTCTACACCCCTATTTTCCCTTGTAGAAAGAAAATGTTTACTCTGTGCCATTATATATTGCACATATATAACTTGTTTTTGATCTTTACAAGGGAAAACATGAAAGAATTTGCCTTGAGTCTCATGAGGAATTTTGGATTTAGACCTTTTTGGCAATGCTGGAACTCTTAAGGTCTCTTAGAATTAGACTAAACGTATTTTCACTGAGATGAGCATGAACTTTTGGGAAACAGGTATGGAATATTACAGTTTAGATATGAGATATCCCCCCACCCCCAAGGCTCGTATGTGAGACAATGTAAGAATGTTCAGAGGTGAAATTATTAATTATGAGAGCTATAAAATAATCAGTGAATTAATCCACTGAAATAGATTAATTAGGTGGTAACTGTAGGCAGGTAAGGTGTGGCTTGAGGAAGTAGGTCACTGGGAGTGTGGTTATAGGGCTTGTATTTTGTCCCTGGTGAGCAGAGCATAGTCGCCATGGCCCCCAGTCTCCTGCCCCCAAGCTGCTTTCCTCCGCCATGCCTTTCCACCATGATATTCTGTCTCACTTTGGGCCCAGAGCTACAAAGTTGTTTGACCAGAGACTGAACCTCTGAAACCATGAGGCGAAAATAAACTAAATGGAAAAACAAATCACTGCTGGAATCAATGGATTAAATACAAAATGAATACAGCTCCTTAGAATTAATAGAAGACAGAAATAAATAAACTGTCAGAAAACACAAATATAAGAAATGGAAACCTTAAAAACTCTTAATATGGAAAAAAGGATAAAAATAACAAATATCGGGGCTGGGGAGATAGCTCAGTCGGTAGAGTGCTTGCCTTGCAAGCACAAGGCCCTGGGTTCGATCCCCAGCACCAAAAAAAAAAAAAAAAAAAAAAAAAAAAAACAAAAAAAAATCTAATCAAAGACCCCAAAGAAAAAAGAATACAGAGATATAATGGCAAAGAATTTTCAAGAAAATATAAATACCGTGAATTCATAGAAAGAACAAATATAATATATAATAATATATAAATAAATTTAAAGGAATGTACTTCTAGACCTGTTACAACAAAAATGAAGGACACTAAAAATGAAAAAGATTATAAAAGCAGTAAAAACAAAAGATCACCTATTAATAAAAGAACAGCTAACTAGTGATGTGCTAAAACTGGCTAACAAGAGGCAACTGTTCAATTTTCAGAAATTCTGTTAGTCACTTTTAAACAATGAAAATATTGTATAAATAAAAATGTAATGCATAAATTAAACAAGGCTACTTTTTAAATTATATAAAATTATAAGTGAAGAAATATTTAGAGATAATAAATCATCTAATCTCACTACTTTCTAATCACTTATGATCTATGTGATTAAGGTATTTACTTTTGTTATATCAAGATGATGACAACAGTTCATAATTGTGTGTCCTCAACTCTGAAATAATTGGTATTGATAATGGTGAGAATATTTGATAACGGTGAGAGTATTTATACCACAGAAATAAGTAAGCACTCAAAATATGTGCCCCCTGCCCAGAGGTAGTTGCTCAAAATCTACTACCATGACCCTGACTCAAACTGGCATCAGACTTCACAACAGGAAAAGGCTTTCTAAGTATTAGAAGGAAACAAAATAACATAGAATTGTATAACCAGAGAAACCATTTCTTAGAATGGAGCTAAGAATTGAAACTTTTATAGGTTAACAAAAATCAAGAATGAATTTACTAAGAGGAGACTTTACATAAAATTTCCACAAGATTTACCTCAGGAAGAAGGAAAATGAATTCAGAAATTATAATAATACAATTAAGCTAAAATTCAAAACCTGTTTGTATTACAAAATGAACCACATACTTGGAATTACGAGGACATACTTCTAAATAATTCACAGGTTAAAGAAGAAATTGAAATGGCAGGTTCCGAATTCATCATATTTTATTGAAGGATAAAGAAAATACTATGCATTAATAATACTTGTAAAATATAATGAAAACAGCACTTGAAGGAAAAATTTTAGCTTCTAATGCTTATGTGTTTTAAAAATGATGTTTAACACATTTGGGGAAACAATGACATAGGAAACTTGAGTGAAAAGGAAGACTATACAGATTAATATAAAAATAAAACTAATAAAATAATCCATAAAGACTAGTAAAAAGAACTTTGAAAAGAACTAATAAAATTTGCAATCTTCTGTGAAAGGTTAAGATGAATAAGAGAAATTACAAATAAACTACAGGAAGGGAAAAAAAGAAATATATTGACAATCATAGCACATATATAACAGTTAAGGTTATCATAAGTAATTTTATACCATCAAATTTCACGGCAAATTTTTAGGGAAATATGGCTTACCAAAACTGACACCCTCCAAAAAATATAAATTGAGAACAGTAAATTCCTTTTCTTGACAAAGAACAGCTAATAAATTCCCATGCAAAAACATATTCTAAATACTAAATTATTACAATTAGTCCCTTTATGATGAGGAGCATTCTTTTTACTAGTGTTCCTACTGACACAGGACCACAAAAGGCAGAAAAAAGTAAAAACAAAGACAAATATTATCATTCCCATCAGTATGGTTGTCCACACAGAAATACAAAAGGACCTACATAGAAAATTACTAGAATTAAGTTCAATAAGATGTTTACAAGTAAAAATATCACTATGCTAAGATAAGATCCATGTTTACACAAAAGTAACAAACAGGAAACATTTTATATTCTACTTATAACAGCAATGAAACATATAAAATACCTACGTATAAGCAAAACATACAATCAGAGAGATTTTTATCAAAAATTTCTTAATACTTTAAAAACGTTAAAAAAAAATTAATAAACTGACAGACTAGGTTCATGATAAGGGTGTTCTGTCATCCACAGATTCAATATAATTCTCAATTCAAACTTCAAAGTTTTTCATACAACTTAAATTGATTCCAAAATCTGTATGAAGAAAAAATAATGTTACAATAAAAACTTGCCAGACCCAATAGCAAAACTCCCTAGAATACGATGTAACTACAATCAGCAAAGTAACCAATGGAAAACAGGGGCACCCATACCCATCAGATTTATATCTGTTGTCTGACAGGGCAGATTATTGGGGAAACAGACTACTAAATAAAATATTCTGGAACCACTTTTCTATATAGGAAAAAATTTAAATTTGACCCTTACCTCATACTATCCATAAAATCAACTCCATATGTTTAAATATTTAATATTTAATATTTCAGTGTTAGAAAAAACTTCTGAAGCATGTCAGAAAAAAAATCTAGAAGAAATATCTATATAACCTTGGGGTACGGGAAAACATATTAAATGAGACACACAAAAAATTAACCATCAAAAAATCCGATTGCATTAAAATTAAGAACTATATCACAAGATATCATAAAGTTAAAAAGTAACTAGGGAATTAGGAAAAGATCTCAAGAGTAACATAAACAACAATGGGGTCATTTCTCTAGAAAATAAAAAGACTTCCAACAAACAAACACAAAAATGAAATGGAAAAGGATTTCAGGGAGGAAGAATCATGACTGGCCACTGAAATATATGCTGAGCCTCATTACTAATCAGTGAAATGCAAAATAAGATAATAAGATCTAATTTTATGCACCTACTAAATGTGCATATATAACCAGGTCTGATTAGGGGAAAAAAAAAAAAAAAAAAAAAGCAATAGGATTTGTTTGCATATGTTAAAATGGGTTTCTATATTGTAATAATTAGTATATAAAATAATATAAAGCTAAATATGTGAGTGCCTTATGACCCAGTGATTTCATTCACAGGGATAAAATCTAAAACAGCATTTTTTTTTTTTTTTTTTGCGGTGCTGGGGATTGAACCCAGGGCCTTGTGCTTACAAGGCAAGTACTCTACCAAGTGAGCTATCTCCCCAGCCCTAAAACAGTATTTTTTTAAAATGTGATCAATAGACCAACAACATTGGTATGACGTGAATACTTATTATAAACTCAGATTTTTATGTTCAACCCAGAAGTATTCAGGAATCCTGAATTGTATCAATTGTAACAACACTTTTATGTTAAGAAAAACTCAAAATTCTTTGTGTCAGAATTTTATCATCTAATAAGTAAAATACACATTCAGATACAGTGGATACTTATTTACTAGATGCTATGAGCAAAGCACAGATTATCACAATCAGCTTGAGTCCTATGAGGTATGTACTAAGAATAAGCAATCAAATATGTGTTGAATGACTACTGGAATAATTCTATAACATAAAAAGAGAAAATTTTATTCTATACTATGTATTACGATTCAATTCACAAGAATAAACAGTAAATTATTTAATAATTAAATATTAAATGTAGTATTAATATTATTTAATAATTAAATTATAGTAAAAGTTGCTGATTTTATCTTTTCTGTATTCTACCACTTAATACCAAAAGTTTAATGAGAAAAATTACTGAAGTTAAATCATTGTTTTCCTCTGGAAATATCTTTGGTCAAAGATGTATAAACTAACAAACTGAAGAGCAGAATTAGCTAACAGAACATTTTTATATTACTGTTTCCATTTTCACCCTTGAAAGAAGGGTTAGCTGTATGAGACACCATATTCTTCAGATAGGAGAAAAACAGAGCTGTCCTAATACAAGAAAAGAACACTACCAAAGAGGGAAAAATCTGTAACATATTTAAGTCTTTGCACTTCCATAAAATCTATATTTTAAAAAGTGGAAAGTCCTGATTAGCATGCACATGTCCCAGGTTTAATCTCTACTACTACAAAAAAAATTTTTAAATAGTACAAAAACCTTTTTCATTGAATGCATATTAATGCAAATGAACAAACTCAGGGATATAGTTGCCTTAAAGTATTTTTGTCCTTCACAAAGAACTATTTTCCTTTGAAGAACTCCTAAAAAAATGTGTACATTTATTTATTTAAATTCGATTCACTCTTGTGTCCACCCAGCACCTACAACAGTGACAGGTTCCTTCCTAATAGGCACTATTATGGTTTGAATATTTATTATCCTCCAAAGTCTCACTTGTTGAAGGCTGGGTTCCCATTATGGTTTGGATACAAGGTATCCCCCAACAGATCCTGTTAATGCAGGAATATTTAGAGGTAAAAGGATTGGACTGTAAAAGCTATAACCTTATCGGTTCATCCCAGTTGAACAGACTGGTTGGGGGATAACTGTAGGCAGATGGGACATGGCTAGAGGAGGTGGGTCACTGGGGGCATGCCCTGGAAGGGTGCATCTTCCCTGTGGTCCCTCTTCCTACCCCCATCCTCTGCTCCCTGAGCACACCATGTGTTGAGTCGGTTTCCTCCATTGGGTTCTATCCCCGTGATGTGCTGCCTCATACTGAGCCCAGAGCAGAGGAGTCAGCTTTCTAAGGAATGAGACCTCTGAAATCATGAACCCCAAATAAACTTTTCCTTCTCCAAGTTGTTCTTGTCAGGTATTTTGGTGATGGCAATGCAAAAGCTGTCTCAAACAGTCCCAAGTTGCAGCAATATCCAGAGGCAGAGATTTGGGGAATTAAGTGGATCATGAGGGCTGACCTCATTAATGGACTAATCCAGTGATAGATTAACAATTTGATGGCATTATGAGAAGGAGGTCAAAATTTTAGGAGATAATGCCTGGTTGAAGGAAGTAGGTCACTGGGAACATGCCCTGGAAGGTTTTTCTTTTCCATGGCCTCTCTGCTCCCTATTCTCTGCTTCTTGGCTTCCATGAGCTGAGCAACTTTTCTCCACCAGGCCTTCCACCATGATGTTCTGCCTTATCTCAGGCCCAGAACAATGAAGCTGATTGCCATGGACTGAAACCCCTGAAACTGTGAGTCAAAATATATCTTTCCTACTCCACATTGTGTATGCCAGTAATGTTGGTCCCAGTGGCAACAAGCTGACAAACACAGGTACATAATAAGTATTTATCTTTGAATGCATTCATACGTTTATTGAGCAATTATTATACAATGGCCACTGGAAAATATCACATGGAATATGTTATAGTCCCCATTCACAAAGAGCTAACATAAGACATTAAATCAAAATAATTTGTGCTCTTCTTCTTTCTAGACAATTCAACCCAAAAACTATTAGGTGGAGACAAACAAAGGAGGCAATGTTGAAGGGAGAGGTGGTAACGGGAGGTGAAGCAGCTGTACAATGGCTGGTTGCCACAAAAGGGTTACCCATTGGAGAAATGGCTGAACACAGGACTGGGAAAATAACAGTATAAAATAAGCCAGGAACATCTTTTTGTAGAAAACAGAAAGTATGCAAAGAATGACCTGAACATGTTGAGTGGATCTAGAAACTAGATTAAAGGGGCCTCTCCTGGTCAAATCAGAAAAATTTATGTATGAAAATAAATAAGATGATTGTAAGGGATTATAAACCACTGAAAAGACATTTATCAATAAGTCTGTGATGACATAATAAATAAAAGAATAAACAAGTTTGAGGAATAGTAGAATATTTATATTTTTCTCAAAGTATTTCCCAATAAAATACTCAATTACAAAGATTTTTTTAAAAAGGAATTTAACAATGGAGAAGCCTGGCACACACCATCTGAATCAAGCATTGGAATTAACATCAACAGTAATGGTACGATGGAAATCATGATCATATGAGATGGTGCCACAAAAAGAGCCTACACCACATCTGTGGTATTCCTGCCAAAGGTGCTTCACCTGATTCTAACCATGAGTAAACAGCATGCAAACCCACCTGCTAAACAATTGACCCAGAGGCTTCAAAGTGCTCAAGTTCATGAAAGCCAAGGAGAGACCCAGAAACTATTCCCAGTTGGCTAATATGTGACAACTAAATGCCAAGTATGATTGTAGGACAGATCCTTTTGCTATAAAAATAAAGGACATTACTGGGACAATCTGCAAAACTTGAGTGGGATCTGAGGATGACGGTGTAGCAATGCATCACTGCTACTTCCTCACTTGATGGCTCTATTGTGGTTATATAAGAGAAGGTTCGTGTTTTTAAGAAATAAGCACTAAAGAATCCAGGGATAATACAGCATCACGTTGGCAATTTCTTTTCAAATGGTTCACGAAGGAAGAGTCTTTGTATAATATTTGAAACCTTTCTATAAATTTTAAATTATTTCCAAAATTTTAAAAAATTACAAAGTAAATAAGCAACAATACTTAGGAAATCCCTATATCTCTGTCTATGCACTGTGGGTTAAAAGTCCCTGGGAAGGACATCTAAATCAGAGGGTGTCCAAGAAGGAGCCTCAGTCTGTTGAAATTCACCCCATTTGGTTCTCTGTCCAACGACCTACAGCATTCTGAGCAGACCTAAACTATACCACATTCTAAGAAGAATCTACATACCATCTCTGTTATAGGTAGCTTTTTTGCCACTGTGTCAAAAGGACCCGACCAGCATAATGGCAGAGGAGAAAAGGTTTATTCAAGGGCTCATGGTTTCAGAGTTCTCAATCCACAGACAGCAGGCTCCATTCCTTAGGGCTTGAGGTGAGGCCGAACATCATGGCAGAGTGTGTGGCAGAGGGAAGCATCTCATATGATTAGAAAGGAGAGAGAGACAGACAGAGAGAGGGCAAGCACCACACTCCACCTGTCTTTATTTACCAATGAATTAATCCTGTCAGGTGATTAATTCACTGATTGGGTGAAGGCTCTTGTAACTCAATCATTTCTTCTGTGAATATTCCTGCACTGTCTCACAGGTGAGCTTTTGGGGTGCACCTCACATCCAAATCATTAACGATCTCAAAATAGCCAGGTCTTCTTTATACAAATTAGATTTGTCAGCTAAAACAAGGCTTTCTTAATAGAAGGAAAGGCAGTGGTATGCCTTCAAAAATGCCACAGGAGGCTGTACTTCTCTACCAGACACAAATAAACCAAAAAAAAAAAAAAAGAAAAAGAAAAGAAAGAAAAGAAATTCCTTGTTCATCTCCTCTCAATTCATACACTGACTCTGGTGTTCTCTCTCTCTCTCTCTCTCTCTCTCTCTCTCTCTCTCTCTCTCTCTCTCTCTCTCTCTCCTTGTTCATCTCCTCTCAATTCATACACTGTCTCTGGTTCTCTCTCTCTCTCTCTCTCTCTCTCTCTCTCTCTCTCTCTCTCTCTCTCTCTCTGTTTTTTTAGTTAATTAGTTAGTTTGTTTGTTTTGTGTAGTGCTGGGGATTGAACCCAGGGCCTGACGCTTGTGAGGCAAGTACTCTACTAACTGAGCTATATCCCCAGCCCTATCATACACTGTTCTCTGTTGCGGAACAATAAAGTTTAAAAAAAAAAAAACTGCAAATTTGTAAACTCAATACTCAATATTGGGTTTATACTGGGAAATACTGGCAAACAACTTTTTTATTAGACTCATCTGGGAAAACTGGTACCATTTAGTAGGATCTGTGGCAGAAACAAGACATTTCACACACTTTCACTTTGACCATCTAACAGATTAAGACAAAAGATCAGCCTTCCAAAACATAAAAGCATTATTGGGTGGGTCACCCGTGATCTTTAGGGCTCTCAGAACCTGCCTGTATGAGATGAGGGGGTGATGTCCAATGAAAAAGTTGCTGGCACACCACTAAAATAAGCAGATGCCTGGAAGTACCACAGATATTTCTCCTAGAAGCACACCAAGGTAGCCAGGACTGACAACTAGGAATGCCCTGCCCTTCCCTGCTCCATTCACTTCCTTTCCTTCACTTCCTTTCCTCCCCTCTCTTCCCTTTCCTTTCTTTTTAAGAAACTGAGTTGTATTGTTTTTTTCAGACCTCTGAAAAGATAAGAACGTATTATTTCCTGAAAATTGACCAAGGGTTGGGGTTTGCTAGAAAGCAAAAAATTCAAGGTTCACTCATTCGACACTTCCAGAATCCGGCATTAAATTTCACTCATAGGAGGTACTCAAATTTTTTTAAATGGAAAGTACTTAAATTTCCTCCAAATGAGACAAGGACTATAATTTTCTTTAAGTCTCTTGGAAGGAAATTTGTATTTTATTTTGTTGTATTAAAATGTATTGAACACTCAGAGCTACCTGCACAGGTGGTGGGGGGAATGAAAGATGCTGTTGGAAAACAAACAAGGGTAAAAGCACACTCAGGAAGGCTCTCGCAAACTTGATTTTCAGAAGTAAAAACAAAATAAAGAGCAGTTTTGTTCAAGGAACTTCCATCTATGAAGCAAGACACAAAAAGTCAGAAATTCTCTGCCAGAAGTCTTCCCAGGACTTGAAAAGCATCTTGGATCTCTTGAGCCTGAGCTTGTCTTACCTGTCCTAGATTCAAACATTCTCTACTATTTTTAGCTTATATATCCTGGTTTTGGATTGTGTATACATAAAGGAAGGGGGCTGGTGATGATCCAGAGGCACCAGCAGCCTCCCCAAAGACATGGCAAGTCAGCCACAGAGAGTTGATTCTAATAAAGTGTATTATTATCCCACTCTCCTACCCCTTTACCCTTCTACTTTCCTACCCCTGAGGTAAAAAATTTTAATATCTAAGCACTCAAAGAATAGCCATTACCCATGACTTATTTGCATCTCTACTTTCAAAGTCTTGGTAGATTAAAAAAAAAGTTATTTATTGACTTTATTATAGGCTTTTTCATATGCTGGCTAATGCCAAGAAAAACCCTTCTAAAGTCATGCATATCCTTGCTGTTCAAATGGGTGGGGAAAAATAGAAGCCTCCCAAATGAGGCTTGCCTCTAATTTTCAAAAAAATGAAAACATAACCAATTCCCAACAGATAGGTTTATGGCGGCTTTAGAAACTGTGGGGGGAGGGGAACTTCCTCAATATCATTTTCTCCACATAAACTCTACTTTCAGAAGCAGGAGAGATGTAAGGAACTTGAGTCTACACATGGAATTGAATCTGCAAAGCAATAAACAAAAGGGCAGTTTCTGCCCACTGCTGCAATAGGTGAGCTACTCTCATCTGGCAGTTTACTCAGATTGTCTCCAGTAAGTGAACACACACAAGAGTGCTCTACTGACCCTAAAACAACTAAGAGAAGTGGCCCTGGGGATCTTTATTTTTAATTCTTGTCTTGTTTTAATTGAATTTCTCAAAGGAAGGTGGTGGGCAGGGGGTGTAACTTAGTGGTACAGCTCTTGTTCAGCATGCATGAGGCCCTGGATTCAATCCCTAGCCTGATCAATCAATCAATATATGTATGTGTGTATGTTAGCATTACTTGTGTGCTACTATAGAAAGAAAATATGAAAACAGTGATTGAAAATCCTGACTCAGCCATCCCTTGCTGGATCAATCATTTCAGATTTGATGCCTCAGTTTACTCATCTGTAAAGTGGGCAGCTCAACTTATTAAATGGAAGAATCTATTTAACTATGAAATTGTATCATTTACTCATTTTATAGTCATGAAAATAAGAACTAACCCCCATGTCCTGAACCTAAATGTGTTAGTAATAATAAAATTGTTAGTCATTGTGTTAATGATGTTATCACAATTACCCTCAAAATAATTCTATCCCAGTTGATGAGATAACATTCCACTTGAAAAATAAGCAAGAAAACTAGTAATGTGTCCAAAGTCACACAGCCACCAAGTGCCAATGCCAACATTTGACAGAAGTTGTTTCATGATCTGCTCTTTTAACTGTGATGCCATATTCACTGAATCAAAAGAAATCAGGAAAGATGCACAGAAAATCAAGCAGTGATCAATCTATGACACACTTCAACTATTCACATAGTTTTTATTACTACCTTCAAAGGCTGATTATTAAAGCATAGGATTTATCTAGTTCCTGCAAGATAGTCACATCCTGGGACACTCAGCAATACAGAGGCACCCGCACCTGGGAACTCAATGCATGTTCTCTTAAGAAACATAAATCAGAATAAAGACATATTATAGCTTTCTTTTTAATTAAACAAGAAAAAAAAAAGAACTAAAGCCAAAATTAGGCATACGTAAATAAATCACAAAAATCTCTTTTGAAGAATTAAAAGAAAACAAGAACAGAATTCAGATAAGATGATCCCAGAAGACAGTGTGCATTGTGCAAGAAAAGCTCAAGAAATTTGACCATGGAAGAGGGGTCTGATGGGCAAAAGAAACTAGATCCATTTTTATCAAGAGTTGGAACAGATATCTACAAAGAAGAAAAACACACACCCACACACAGAGAAGGGACACAAGGAAAACAATATTCAACACGAATAATTTCCTAGTCCTGGGACCCGTGTGAACATTCAAATCAGATAAAGGGCATCTTAGCAATGGAACACGGCAGGAGGTATTTTTAGTAATGGTGATCTGGAATATTCCTAACCTGGAGTTCACTGATACTCGCTTTGCCAAAATTTTCAAGGTTAAAAATTATCAGAAAGGAAAATTTCTCATTATTTAATCTTTCCTTAAAAAATAATAAACCACTACCCTTTGTGTGAAATTCCCTATAGAAAAGAATATATTATTCAGTCTTCCAGGTTTTGAAGCCAGGTTCTTTCAAGGAGTTAGCCTGTCTCATAGTCACTGGCATTTGAAATACCTGGGTTACCACAATTATCTTACCAAAAGTCCTCTTGCTCCCTATGCTTAAACCAGACCTTTGTGGATATCTGTGAATGTTGGATAATAATTTCATAAGCTCATTACCCTATGTAAATTTATGATTACACAAATGGTATGCCTTTATGCCATGTACAAACAGAGAAACAACATGTATCCCATTTGTTTACAATAAAAAAATAATTTCATAAGCTAACAGTATAAAGAAGAGTGGCAGAATGAGAGGCACTTTGGAAGGACACAATCATTCAAAACTGAACTACTCTGTCTGAATGTCAAATTTCAAGACAGCTTTACTTATTATTTTCCCCCATATAATCCTGTCTAGTCTATCTCAAACAGTATAATTTTGTTTTAACACCAAAATTACCCTTCCCCACTACAATGGTTGCCCTGATGATCTCCTGCATAAGGACACCCAGTCAATGGTGTGAGGACAGACTGAGACCCAGTTATGCTCTGCTAGCCACGTCTCGTTCCTCCAGATGGGGCTTCATGGAATGTAGAGTAGGGGAAGTGCTTAGTTTCCACTTGCCGAAAGACACTGTGGACAGCGTATGGGTGGGTTCATGTCTACATTACCCAGACAAATCCCTGTATTCAGTCACCAGGAGTTTGTGTTGAGACAGAATTGTTAGTTCAACTAATTTCTATTATACCTCCAACTGACTCTAACTGTAGTTGAATGGATGGGTTTGTTTTATGAATGGATCATTAAAAGTCTTTTTATAGTCAACCATTTCATCCTATCTACAGGCCCCCAAACTATCCTAACAGGGAAGGGAAGATGAGAACAGGACACTGACAAAGACAAGTTATAAAACCAATACCTACAATAATTTATGCTGAAATATCAATATTTCCAAATAACTAAACTAATATGGCCCATACAATGTACAAAAAAAACGAGACCATCATAATTTTCATTGTCAGAACCATTCAAAGAAATTCTTAAATTTGTACAAAATAGTCCTTTCATTGCTGACTTCAGGACTTAAACTAGTAACTTTAATTTTGAGAAGCAGAGAGCCAAAGCAGATAAACAAAAGCCACAGAATACATTGCTGGCAAGTTAACAACCAACCAGAATTTTTACATCAATCCTGTGAAGTGCCAGGGCACATTTTGGAAGAATAAAGGTAAAGCTGTATAGCTTAAAACCTATACAATTTGCCCACTGGCTCGGGAGGCTGAGGCAGGAGCATTGCAAGTTCAAAGCTAGCCTCAGCAACTTAGCAAAGTCCCAAGCAAATCAGCAAGACCTTGTAACTAAATAAAATATTAAAAAGGGCCGGGAATGTGGCTCAGTTAAGGACCCACCCCGCCACAGAGTTCATCTCTGGTACCAAAAAACAAAACAACAACAACAACAAAAAAAAACACTATGCAATTTATGTTTAATGTACTAAGTGCAAAATATAAATATTCAGTGGGTACTTATCTACATAAAAACACAATGATTAATGACAGAGGCTATAGTCACAGGGGAGGTCAGAATAGGTTGTTTTCTTCCTTTTTGCTTTTGGAAAAAGCATGAATTTCCTAAGTTTATCACATATTTATTTTTAAATCAGGAAAAATTAGATTCTTTCTTGAAACTAAAATGTGTTCTTTCTAATAGATCACTATTATTATTAAAAGACCAAATTGGAAACCTTTTATTTTCACCTTTCCAGGTAATGGTTTAACCTGAAGCATAGTAAATCTGTAGAGAAAAAGAGGTCATTTCAATAAATAAAACAATTGTATGCTGACTGCTTAACCAAGTACCACATTTTACTTAATAATCTCAAGTGGGAAGAAGAGGATATTATGCTTATTTTTTATTTATACTAACCTAAGGTCCAAGGTAAATTAGTAGCAGATCCAAGAACTGAATTTGTGCCTTCAGATACCAAATCAAACATTCTTTCTATTATACCTTGACTATGTCCCTCGTGGTAATAAAGGTTGTTAATATTAAACCACCTTTTCTCCCTGGAAATGAACCTCCAATGTCTATTTCAAGAGTTTCAGACATTTACTTTTTAAACTGCTACCTTCAGAACCCAACTACTGTCAGGTTTTCTTATAACTTATGTAACAAGAAAAGTATCAGAAAACCAAGTGTGACCCCTAGCCTCCCTTCCTCTTCTCCCCATTCATTACCTAGAAATTTACTTCTACTTGTATTACATAGTGTGAATCCACACCCCACCCCACCCCACCACAACACACACACACAAAATCCAATGGAGACAACCAGAATAGATGTGCTTTCACAAAGCAACAAACTTACTACCCTAGCAGTGAGCAAACAAACCCAGTTATATTAGGTAATCTCTGTATGCAGCTTTGAAACAAGTGCATAAAAATCTACCTGAATCAATAATGGGGAGAAAAACCGAGGCAGCAATTTTGTTTTAATGTATTTGTACTTAAAAAATAATTATTTAGTTTTTGATTTAAAACTTCAAGATTCATGTTCATTACTATTTTCCTTCTGTGTTCATGTTGTATTTTTTTGACTTTTCATGCATTGGGGGTGGGCAGAGCTGGGTAATGGCTTTCTTTCCCATGCCATACCTTTTGTATGCCTTTCAGAGACCAAATTAAGCCGTCTACATTAAGATCTCCCTACACGTAGTCAGCTCACTGCTACCCCTGGTAGGTCTGACAAAAGATATGAGGCACACCTTCCAAAATGGATAGCTAAACACTCAAAAGAACATCCATCTGAGAATGTCCACCTGTCTCATTTCTCTTAGCTTTGCTCAGTTAATGCAGCAAGAGTATTTGAGCTTTGAGTAGAGTGATAAGTATGCCTCTGTTTTTTTCCCTTCTTACTTAAAAAGTAAACAGGTAGTTGGGAAGGAAGGAATGAACAAAAGGAGGAAAAATTTGTTTCACACTGCAGTTATTTTTTGGTGCATATTTCCAAACTCTGTAGCTATCTTCCAAACAATGTATGACTTTCAGAAAAATTTAAACCATAAAACCACTAAATAAGTTGAATGACATAAATGTCTACTATCATGACCATGTCTTCTCTAAAAGAATTTATAAGATCAGTGTCCCATTTGGAACTAATGTTCACAATCCTGACATTCTATTTATCATTTACATATATGTTCCACTTTCATGATTTAATTTCTCAGAGCTGCGAAAGGAGCAGCAAGAGATGTAGAAAGGAAGAGAAAATGCCTAATATGACAGAAAATTAACTTCTGAGAAACCACCAAATAGATGAGGCAGCCTGCTTGATTTTTACATTCATTTAAATAAATCACCTTTTATCAGTGCTGGTGAAAAACAGCAGCATTCTTTTATCTTTTGAGGCAGACAATTACAGGATGATATATATCAGAAAATAACAAAAAAAATCACACTTGTTCCAAAATAAATATCAAAAACCCAATGAAGCTGTCCAGTGACAGTCACTAAAATAATCTTCTCTGTATTATTTTCTTTGTTTTTAAAATAAGCAGCCAGCTATCCATCTCTGGGCACTGTTGAGATGAGTTTGCCACAAAAGCCACTTATATTTTTAGAAGTCAAAGTCTTGACAAATCAGTTCCTAAGAACATAATTTGTTGCACGTCGAAGAAAGCCTGAAAACACAGACCTTGGTTAAAGAGGCTTCCGTATCTTTTTGTAACCTTTCCAAATTTAAGTATGTGGGAAGAGTACCCATAAATTTAAGTCAAAACTGAAACACTTAGAATATTTCCAATTTAAAATACATTAAAATGTGGTTTTTGGAAGGAAATGAAAATGGCTTTTTAAGCATATGAAAAGTTGCTCATCATCAGTCATAAGAGAAATGTGAATTAAAAATAAGATACCATTTCCACCCACCAGCTTGGAGTGGGGGGCTCTTTAATAAATCACTACAGAGAAATAGGCAGAGCAGGCAGTCCCATACATCGTTGCTGCAACCATAGAGTACTATGAACTCTTCAGTGGTAAATTCGCAATGTCTATAAAAATTTAAATGACATTTTTCCTTAGAACCACAATTCTATTCCTGAATTTATCCTACATACATACCTTTCCATGCACACAAAAAACCATGTACGCAGTTACTTGCTGTGGTATTCCTGGTGTCCTAAAGGAAGGCTCAACTGTGTATCATTTTGTACAGTGTGTGCCTCTATGTATTCAAGAAAATTAAAATGCACCCAGGAAAGAATGTGATCTGTATGGTTTAGAAATTAGAAGTGTTCTGAAACTCTCCTACAAAGAAAATGCTAAACCACACTAACACAGGTTCTTTCCAGATCTTTGCAATACAATGAATGCCATGTTCAGACAGCTTGACACAGCTGCATTAGTGAAAGCTCCTTATCATAAGATCCTTTTGGTCCTTTAGAAATCAAAACCCCTTGTTGGAAAGTGAATTTCATTTCATAATAAGCAGGGTTTTAGAAAAATTCCAATTTTTTTCCTGCAAAAACAAATCACATATAAATGTAACTGTCACTTTGAGAAGCAGGACTGCATTATGCTACAGACTTAATACAGACTGAAAGCATGTTCCCCATGTCTTCAGCAAATCTTGCCAAATGGGCATCTGAAATGTCCTATTGAAACAGGTGGTGTCTGAACAGAATTGGATTTCTGCCTATAGAAACCCTGGCTTTAACAACTGCTGTGGTTAGTTTTAATTTTCAGTCCTCAAAATTAACTGCTTGCCAGTGATTCAGAAATAGACTGAACAACATGTTTAGACTTTACCCTGTTTAATTGAGGGAGAGGGAGGAAAGGAGACAAGGAGGGAGAGAGAAAGGGAAGGAGGGAAGAAGGTAAAGAGAAAAAAAAAGGGAGGGAGGGAGAGATGGAAAAAAAGAGGAGAAAGAAGGAAAGGAAAGGAGGGAAGGAGGAAGGAAAGAAGAAAGGCATGAAGTCAGGTTGCCTGGCTGGCCAATACCCTACCACCATTCCACAAAGAACAGAAGCAAGGCAGACCACTTGATTTCCAAGCCAAAGAAAGAGGAGCAGCTATAAAATAAAGTCATTTCTCCCAAGATGCTTGCCGTTTTACACTTTCTTCACAGGAACACAAGGATGTAACTACCTTCCTGGACATGACACATGGGAAATCTCCTAAGGCAGCACAGCTTTCAGAACCTTTCACACCTGCCAGGAATTTGGAATTAATAACAAAGGTAAGAATCACTAATTATCCTAGTTAAAACTTATATCTTATAATGGATATTTCAAACAATTGAAGTTATACTTTAGAAACAAAATGCGCACACCCAGGGCGTAAACTCTTTGAAGAAAGACATCAGAGGCTAGTCTTCCTTAAACACAACATGGGTCCTTCAGGGTGCTTCACCGTAGGTCACACTGTCTGATGCTGAATGCTGAACATTTCCTGAGAATACATGTTGAGTACCTTACACTACATAGCAACACTTTTTGCTACAATTTTAAGTGCTTGATATAAAGGGAGTTAAACATCTGTTCGTCTTCTAAACTAGTAATCAAGGGGAAAAAAGCTAAGGTATTAGGTAATTACCACATGCCACATGTCATAGTTATATATCCCCTATGAGGAAAATACCACCACATCCATTTTGCACCTGATAACTAAGATTCCAAAAGATACAGTAACTTATACAGAACAGCCTGGGATTGAAGATAAGAAATGAGGTTTTACCTAAATCTGCCTGACTTCAAATCTTTACCAATTGTTATCATAGGCCCTCCTAATCAGAAATTCAGAAACAAGTTACTAAAACAATCAATTTTAGTGAAATGACATACAATCACTAATATATATATCTTTGTTTTGCCAATACCCAAAAGGAAATCTCACCTTCTTCCAATACAATGTAAGAGTGAGGGATATAGCAAATCTTTCCACACTGTTTTTCTATATGACTAAATTGCAGTTACTAAGAAGATGATAATTGAATAGAAAGTAGAGTCATCTATCACAATCTCAAATCCTTTAATCCTATCATCCTAATCAACACAATCTGAAAATCATTGATTTAAAAGGGATTCATTAGTTTTTTGGTTTTTTTTTTTTTTTAAAACGAGAAATAAGTAGAAATACTTCAGGTGGAATGGAGAGGTGCTTCTCCATGAAGTATGTTTGGTCTTTTTGCTTAAAATTCAAGAACAAATAGATTATATCAGTCTTGCCCTCAAAAGTTTATTGTTCCCTTTACCCTTTAATAATGATATAAAAATAATAAATGTAAATAAAAATTATATCAAATAAATTTTAAAAGAAGCTCTAAAGTTGTTCCTTCCCATTTATTGACTCCTGCCCTGTCTTTTCTTCACTTAAGGTCTGACAGGGGCTAGGTTCTAAATCAAATCCACAATTTCCCCAGCAACCTGCAATGAGGTCTCTAATTTAGAGGAAATTACCTTCAGGGTCCTGTAAAAGAAATAATTCTGTATTTCAACAGACCTAGAAAAATAATGTTTAAGTCCAAATTTACCTGAACCACAAAAGCTTTCTTTTTTCCTTTTAAACCAAAGATATCCTTAATACTACAGAGTTATTCAACAGAAGGGTGTAAGGTGCATTTCCTACAAGGGTGAAGTACATCAACATTCTTGGAAACTATTTAGAAGATAGTTATGACATTAAAAAAAAGGAAATCCAGTGGGAGAAAGAAAATTGTCATGTAGTTATAGGATTACAGATTATAAAGCAAAAAAGAATCAACAACTTCTCAAGATTCTTCTGGCAAAAAGTTCTTTGGAATCATTTCCGTCTATGAGCTGAAAAGCTTTTTTTTGTAAGAGGCTGCCAGCTCTAAAAACAACCTTTCTGATCTCTAAAAAAGTCAAATTCAATGTTAATAGTGCTATGTACTTTTGGCTCAAAAGAAAAAAATGAAAGAGAAGGAATTAGAGCCAGATACCAGGGTTATTCCACTCATTCCTCAGCTGTACATAAGGATCTCACCCTAGGTGTATGAAATGGCTTATTGGGTTTTTTTCCCCCCTTTAAAGTTAGAACATATACATCTATGTCATACATGTAATATTTAGGTTAAAAAAAAACAAACAAAAAAACCCACTGCATTCCCTGTCCCTCCCAAAACCCTTTCTTCACCAACCCAACTCTTACATACACAAGTATCTGAAGAGACACAGTCATGGACAGAAGATTTCTAATAAAATCAAAGTGGCTCAGAATTTAGCAACACCAAGACAGGCTGCATTAATACTAAGACAATGGTAAATGTATAAATATCATAAAAATATGTCAAAAATCTAAGTAAGTCAAAAATTGTATTACTCCATTGATTGCTTTTCACATTTCTATAGAAGGTAACTTTCACCTTCCCATTGAAATGGTCAGAATCTATGGGATTACCCAACTTCACATGAATTTCTAAATTTTTTTTTTTTTTACTACAAAATCCACTGTAATTAACCCCATGAAGAATTTATGAAATATGTCAAGTTGGTGTGCTTGGAATATTTCACATTTCAAACTCATTATTTTAGAGTTGTCAAGACACAAAGTCTAAATGGAAAATATGTGCAGGCTTCAAATAGCACTTAAAGAAACAAAAAGAAGGACAGTCAGAAGTCAAGGAGGTTCATTCTGCACAGAGCAAAAGACAAGAAATCAAGGAGAGGCCTCGTGGGCATGTGGCACTGCACTGTACTGCATTATCACTGACCTCTAACCTCTCCTCCTGCTCACAAGCAACCCATGAGTGCTCTGGGACTAAGTGGTTGTTTTAAAAAGTTCTTGCATCATATTTATTTTTCCCTGCGACCCTTATCAGAAGCTTGATGTACTCAAGTCCCATAATTCACACACACTCGAATTACCTACCCAACAACATAGCCCAGGAGACAATGGGAAGCACAACATGCCACACTCATAATAAGTAAGTTAAAAAGGGTGCTTAGGATTTTAAAAATGGACCAGGTAATTGTTAAGGGCATAGCCATAGGTAAACAGCATCAGCATTGTGCTCTTGATACCTATTAAGGGAATAATATAGGGTTTAATTTTTAAAACAGCTCCCTTAATAAGTATGTAAGTCCCTAATTTTAAAATGGTTTGTGTTACAAAAGCTTGATCTTTCACAAAGATGCATTTTTCCCATAGAATATTCCAAGTGGTGGTTCATTTCTGAAGCTGACCCACCAATACTTATCTAATTCATAATTTATTGACATATGGTACAGTGAGGAATGAAGATAGTAAAAGTACTTGCAATACTTCATATGCACATTAATAGTTCCATAGCTTTCCTGAGGTTTGCTAAGTGATTGTTCATGACCATAAAGGGAAAGAATCTCTGTGCTACATAAACCCAACTGTTTCCTCTAAAGCCCTCAGGTAAAGTATAACAATGAAGAGATCAACTTCACAGGTTAAGGTCTATATATGCTTAGGGGAAATGATAATTTCATGAATACAAAACTAAACAAACTTCCCAAAAAAGTAAGTGAAGAGGACCCTAGAGTAATGAACAAATTTCAAAATTAGGGCATGAATTATCCACATAAGACAACAAAGGAAGTTCATCTGAAGTAGGGGTTGATGGTCCCAATGACATTTATTAGAAAGTAGATTTTGACAAATCAATAGCATTTGTCTGTACAGCTGACTTGGCTGCAAGTAAAAATTTCAAATGTTTATGCTTGCAGGAAACTCAACCCGAACAAGTCAAATCACAAGGACAAAAATTAACCACACCTTTGTTACCATTATCATAAAAATAGATATTCACTGTTTACATACATACAATTCAAACAAAAATGTATATGTAAATAACCCAAACATAGGAGTGAATGTGCCTTTTTTAAAACTAATTATGATCAAGAAACTATGGATAATAACTCATTTTTATATCATTTTAATGTGACTTTCAACTTTTCCCCAAAAGTTTCTATAACTAATATAAAAAAGCTCAGAAATTGTTCTTTTCTAATTGAAGATAGTTTAATGCTGCTTGCTTTAGGTTTTCATCAAAATAAATTTGAACTACACAGATCTTAAAGCTGTTCTAACCAACAATGTAATTTCAGACTCACACCCATTTAAAATATTGTTTGCCTACTTCTTCCCATACCTTGAATCCACAGCTAAGACACTGAGGTACTTCATTTCCATTACCTCTCTGAAAACACTATCACACTTCTTAATGCACCGGCAAGTTGTTTTTTTTTAATAGGTGGGCTTTTCACAAGGGAGTGCCACTTACCCCTCCTGCCTTCAGCAACTTTCTTCTAAAATCCTCTGTGGGGTTGTTGAAAGTTAGCTTTTCACAGCGGAGGTGATTCACTGGTGGATGGCCTTCAAGATGCAGGAATAAGTCATAATCAAAGCGGACTTTCTTAGGTTCTTCCTGGAGAATTAAAGAAAATTAAGAAAGAAGAGTAAGACAAAAATAGAACTGTTAAAACAAAGATTGAATCCTCATAAGGAAGAGAAAAGATCTAGACACTAAACGAATGTAGTGTCAAAGTGAACTGGAAACATTTATTATGGAAGTTCATACAAAACAATGAAAATACCAAATAAATTGGTTTCTTGTATTAGGGGGAAAAAAAAATCAACTCATCATCTTCCCCACAATCCCTCAAGTGGTGCAATGCTACCAACAAAGCCGCCCAACCCTCCACACCCATCATCAAAGTCTGCCACTTTCTCTCCCACGTATTCAATGAACAAACCCTCTAACCCCTATTGCCAGGCTCTTATTCATTGTCCATACGAAAATAAACTCCCTCCTGTACTAGGTCTTCATCATTCAGCCTTCAAAATTATCTACCTAAAACAAAAATCTACCCATTTTCACTCCCTGGTTAAAATTGTAACAGGTTCCAGTGGCCATCAGGGTAAAATTCTAACCTGACTTGAATGCCATATGGGGACTGCTGTTACCTGGCTCCTGGTTTCTAATCCCACCACATCCTTCTTGCCCATCTGATGGTCCAGCAATATATTGGTTGCTTCTCAATATTTGCCATGTTCTAAGTTCACTCTGCTTTACATTAATATCTTATGGCCTACCCCTATTCCTCTACTTCCTGCTTTACCTGGAAGTCTTCATCCTTCTCCACTCAGGTTTTACTCTGGAAAGGCTTCACTGAGCTCCACCCTTAACTCCCCACTGCCTCTCCTTTGCTGTGTACCTCCCTCTTATTTCTGCCACATCTCAGAATAACTGTCCTATTATCTACATTTACCCTGCTATATCATAAGATTGTTGAAAGTAGGAACAATGTATGAATTGTACCCTTGACAATTAGTTTAGTGCCTGCACACAGCAGAAATGCAGCATATCTGTAAGATGAATAAAGAATAACATTTTCCTGAATAAAGAAACAGGAAGACAAAGCTGGGCATGGTGGCATGCCAACATTTATAAACCCTCTCTACACATTAATTTTTAACTCTCCAAGGTGAAATGAAGATTGCAGATAACACGGTTAACTAATATGTACTTGAACATTCATCTCATTTCATTCTCACAGCTCTCCCTGGGGTGGCTGCGAGTTCAGTTTTGTTGTATGACTAACATGATGAAACAAAGTGATCCGAATGCAGTTCTTTGGACGCAAGAGTCTTACCACCTAAACTGTCAGAACACAGGCATTGCCTACTACAAATTCATGGTTTCTGTCTCCTTATCCCAACTTCCCCGCATCATAGCCTCCACACATTTCCTCACGCCCACTTCACGGCCATGCAGTCTGGCATGAAAAACACCCTCCCATCTCTTATCAGAATGCCATTCTCCTCTGGTTTTCCTCATGGTTAACTGGCCATTCCTTCTCACAGGCTTCTTTCTTCCCTGACCCTTACCCATCCTTTATCTTTCCATAAGTTTCCAAGGAAGATGTCACCCATGCACAGGAATCAGTTTTAACTATGTGACAGTGGCTCCCCTCATGGAATCTCCTGCTCAGCTCTCAATCTACTGCCACAGGCACCTTTCACAGGCTGGCCTGCAGCAACACCAAACTCACACATTACTTAAATTATCACCACCCGTCCTTTCTCCTATACTCTATATATTAGCATACAGCAATCCTAACTGTGTACCCAAGTTAAAATATACAAACGTCACCCTCCACTCTTGGATCTCTCTCACTGGCCACAGCCAAATTCTCTCCCAGTTCTAATAGTTATCCATGAACTTGCAGATCCATCCACCCTTCTCTAGCCACAGCGGTAGCTTAGACTTTCACCATTCCTTGCCCAGTCTCTGCTGCTTTTGAACTTGCTGCATTCTACTTCCCACAATGATGACAGTGATATTTCTAACACAAAAATCAGATATCTTTCCGCTGATTTAAAAAAAAAAAAAAAAAAAAGGTTTTAAAGGTTCATCTTTTCTATGACATAATCCTACTTCCTTGGAATAGCCAGCATCACCTTTACCACCTCCCCTGTATTCCCTTTGTTCTTTTATTACACCCCCTCCTTCCACAGTTTTGAAGCACTTGCAGTTCATCATCATATTATATCATTGATTCTGCCATGTGTTCGCCATGACTAAAACATCTTCCCTCCCAGCATAATTCCCTCCTTTGCCTGGTTAATGCAAACTCATTATTCAAGATGCAGTTAAAGCAATCTCCTCCAGAAAGTCTTCCTAAACTCCCCCTACAATCTGAATTAGACATTCCCCTATTAATGCAATTATCACACTGAATTATGAATATTGTCTTACCACTCCTCTCAATTGTAAGACGGTCAGTGTAACCTTAGTATTGATTTAAAATGAGGGGAATTTGGGCTGGGGTTGTAGCTCAGTGTCTGTAGAGCGCTTGCCTGGCATGTGTGAGGCACTGGGTTCAATTGTCAACACTGCATATAAATAAATAAAGGTCCATTGACAACTAAAAAAAAATTTTTTTTTTTTTAAAAAGGAGGGGAATTTTCTGCCTTGTAATTGATGTGTAAATTGATAAAGCCTTTTTGTTAGATCTTTTGATATCTATCAATGTATTCAATACCAATGATGCTTAACTCTGTAATTCTACTCCTAAGACTCCTTCCATAGAAATACTCAAATATGCCCAGTAGTTCTATAAATACTTATTTTAAAAAGCTAATAATTCTATTTCGAGGATTTTTTTATCAGGTTAATTTATTCTAAAGTTGTCTTATTTATTAGAATTCAGTATTCACAGAAAAGATAATATCCTAATGTGTCCTTAAAATAATGTGTCCTGATTTGTATATGTTAAGCAGTAAAACCAGTTTTATAGTGACTAACAAAATTTAGTGGAAAAAAAACTTGAAATACTTAAATATAGGTTCAAATATTCATTGTAATATTGTTTATAACAACAAAAAAATTAAATTATCTACATCATCACCATGGAATAACATTCAGATGTTTAAAATTCTGACTTGGAAAGGCTTACTGCTAGTGAATTAGAGGTAAATCACAGAAAAATACTGAAGTATGATACACTGTACCCCACTCTAAAATCTGTGCAATTACATAGGGGAAATTTGAAAAAGCTACACCAAACAGTTAACAATCTTTAAATGGAAATAAAACTCCTAAACTTCATTCTATACACTTTTACTAGAACACATACTTCTGTATGCTTTCATAAAGAGAAAAATAATGAATGTAACTAAGTACCAGCAGAAAAAGAATGAAGTAATAACAACATTAGGTTATAGCCTTCAACAATTTTAAACAAATAAACAAAAAGGCCATTACTTTTCAATACAACAGAGAGTAAGGAATGTAGAAAGTGACTCTATGAATCCCAGTATGATTTTAAAGTTGGTTTTTTTTGTTTGTTTGTTTGTTTGGTGGTTTTGGTTTTTTGAGTAAGGAAAAAGTACCCATAAATCTGTGTTTTGGCCAAGTGGGTATCTTCTTTTAGAGAGCAAAGGTCCATATACTATATCAATGTGATTCTCAGGTAAGATTCTTCTTCAAAGTTCAAATAAGAAAGCATGTATTTATTCTATATACAAAACTAATGCATCTCCTACAAATCTGGTTTGGCATCATATCACTCCTCTCAAAATGAAAGAGCTTCAGTCCTTGACATTTACTCATGTGCTTTTTCTGAAAACAGAGGAGCACAGGAGGCTTTCAAACCTAAAGTGCCATGATCGATTATATTCCAGGGTGCCCGTTGGTTCTGAGTTTATGAAACACACATGACTCTCAGGCTAGTTTTGTTGAGCACAAATACAAAATTAGAATAAAACACCAAACTCAAGAGAAGGAATGAGGCTCAACCTGCCCTCTTGTCTCTACAGCTCAAATAGAAGAGCAAATGAGGACAAGCACACCCGAGGAACAGGGCAAGGAGGAGAACGAGGAGGGGACGCAGGGCAGACTGGCAATCCCAACGTGCAGCGCGGGGCTCTCCCAGCACCATGGGGAACACTTTGGGCTGCTTTCTCTCTCCTAGGAAAAACACTTTCTTGTAAACCATTAATGTAATGGATGCTCACTCTTCAGGATGGAGTAGGACAAACTTCTACAATACTTAAAAGAAATGAAAGAAACATTCTAGACCCACTAAATTTTCACCAATGAATCATTTCAACAGGAAGAGAAACAAGAAATATATCCACTTGAACCTCAAGGACATCATGTTAAGTGAAATGTAATAGACACCGGAGACAAGTGCTGCATGGGTCCACTTACATAAGGTGTCTAAAATAGTCAAGTTCATCAACTTCATAAAATATAAGACTGGAAGATTAGTTAGCAGGGGCTGTGTGAAGGGGGAAGTGGGGAGTTATTAATCAACAAGCATTAAGTTTCAATTAAGTGAAGTGAATGAGCAAGAAAGATCTGTTGCACCTACAATGAATAGCAATGCTCACTTCAAATCTACTCAGAGATCATGCTGTATTCTTACCACAATAAAATTATTTTTTAGAAAATACATCCAGCTCAGAGATCCAAATTGAAATACAACAAAAATCTTGTCTTTAAGAGACTTAAGATAAATTAAAAGGGGTGGCAAAACAAGAATTTTTTGATTAAAAAAGTAATAACATACAAAAAGTACTTAAAATACTACATCCAAGTACCCTACACAGAGATTAAAAAGAACTCTTTCATTAAATTTGCTTTACATCTTTCTTAAAATTTTTAAGATTTTGTTCATACTGGGAACTGCACCCAGGGATGTTTTGAGCTACAGTCCAGTCCTTTTTCTTCTTCTTCTTCTTCTTTTCTTAATTTTGAGAAAAGGTCTTGCTAAATTGCTGAGGCTGGGCTTGAACTTGCAATCCTTCTGCTTCATCCTCCTGGGTCACTGGGATTACAGGCATGTTCCGCCACACCTGGCTACCCCTTTCTTTAAGGAAATAAAATTGTACAGATGCAAGCTTCTCCATCTCTCCTCCCCAGTAACTAACACCTTTAAATTCCTCTCTTGTTGTTCTGACATGTGCTCTTATACTACATCTGTGCATTTCCATAACACCATTTGCTCATTTCATTGGTTTTAGAAAACATACATCAATGCTATCACAATCACATATATATGTATTCCATATGTATATACAGGTATCCACATATTTTATGTGTTTACTTCTGCAACTCAAACCATCACATTTTGAGACTTGAGTACTGTATGTTATTCTGTGTTATTAAGTCACCATTTATTGATCCAAATATCTACATATGGCCAACTAAGAATATCCTAACATTTTAAATTATTAACACTGAAAAATGTGTGTATGTCTCATTGTGCATGTGTGAAAAGAACAATAATTATTAGTTATAAGATCTTAAAAGAAAACCTAAAAACAGAAAATAAACAAAATTTGAACTAAACAGAAAAATGTTCTTAATGCCATTCAGTCTAAATGTGTTTTATAATAGCTCTAAAGGAAGAAATGCTTCTATCTCATGTGCCTCTTTATTCCTTCATATTTTAAGAAACCAAAATCTCTCATAAAGTAAATGTGTCATAGTCATGAGGACAATTGCTTTAAGTGTCTTCAATATAACTTGCTTTTTACTCTGTTCCATGAGTTTGAAGAAGACAGTGGGAGGATTAAGGAATGGTATATGCTGCCTCTTCATTCTTCATTGTTTTTTTAATCTAATATATGGAAAGATTCTAGTTATTTCTATATAGCAGAAAGTTAGACAATTCAAAAAATAGATTCTCTGCTCAACTGAGAGCTTATAAAAATGACTAGAAAAGTTATAAACAAAAAAGGTTAAGAAGATATGTCACTGCAGTACTGTTTTCAAACTGAAGCTAGAAAAATGTCAACCTCGGATGATGAAAGACAGGTTTACCCATAACCATGCAGTAAGTCTTCCCTCAAGAAATCCTAACTGCCTATCCTCTGATTTCTTTGAGGCAAGACTTTTGGGCTTGGATGCCTAGATTCTTCCTACAGTACAACCCAATTCCTAGATGAAATTGAAACACTGGATATACTGTGACAAGAAGGAAAAAAAAGTATCACATGAGCTCCATTAAACTTCCAAGATATTTTAAAAAGGTAGGGCTAAGGAGGAAAAAGACTCTGAATTCCTTCTCATAAATAAAACCACTTAAATTAAAAACACACTGTTGGGCTAGGATTGTGGCTCGGTGGTAGAGTAAGTACTTGCCTAGGCATGTGTGGGGCACTGGGTTCAATTCTCAGCATCACATACAAATAAATAAATAAAGGTTCATCAACAACTAGTAAAAATATTTTTAAAAAACACACTGTAAAATGGGGAAAAGATTTGAATATTCTTTCCTCCAAAGAATATATACAAACAGACAATAAGTATATGAAGATATTCAACATCATGTCATCAAAGTCAAAAGGGGATAGATACCACTTTACAGCCATTAGGATGACCACAGTCAAAAAGAAAAATAGAAAGTAACAAGGGTTGGAGAAATTAGAACCTTCATACATTGCTAGTA
The DNA here is from genome assembly GCF_902686445.1 of Sciurus carolinensis. Lineage (NCBI taxonomy): Eukaryota > Metazoa > Chordata > Mammalia > Rodentia > Sciuridae > Sciurus > Sciurus carolinensis. Next base: position 50,566,857 of record NC_062226.1, on the reverse strand, counting down.
GGAATGTAAAATGGGATGGTCATTTGGAAGACAGTTTAACAACCCCTCAAAAAGTTAAACACACAATTACCATATGGCCAAACAATTCTATCTAGGTATATACTCAGGAGACTTGAAAAATATATGTCCATACAAAAACTTGTAAATTAATAATCAAACTAGCTTTACTCAAAATCATCAAACAGTAGAAACAAGTCCAACAGCCATCAAACTTAGAAATGAAAAAACAAAATGTGACAAACTTACACAATGGAATATTATTCAGTTTTAAGAACAAATAAGTATTGATACATCCTACAACATGGATGAACCTTGACTACATATTAAGTGAAAGAAACCAGACACAAAAGTATATATATTTATACTTCCCTTTATATAAAATGTCCAGAATAGGAAAGCCCATAAAGAAAGGAAATACTTTAATGAATACCAGGGACTAGAAGACAGAATGAGAAATGAATGTTAATGGGTACAGTGTTTCTTTATGGGGTGATAAAAATGTTCTGAAATTAGTGGTGATGGTTGCACAACTCTGTGAATATACCAAAAACCACCATGTGGTGAACTTTAAAAGGGTGAATTTTATGGTAAGAAAATTATATCATAGTTTTTTTTTTTTTTTTTTTTTAACAAGAGAAAAAAGAAAGCCAAAAGTTTAGGGAAATTCAGTTTAAAATGAGAAGAAGAAAAAAAATAGATCAGTGCATTAATATAAGAGCAGATATTAATGTATTTCAATAAATTCTGATTTGATGAGAAATATATGAAGAACTCAGTGTTATTACCACTACAAAAAGATGGTCATTATTCTAGCAAACGATTATTGTTTCTGAGGCAGAAATGTTCAGTAGAGCCCATGGAGAAAAAGATCTAGATCAAAAAACATGGTTTTAACACTTTGTAACTGTGAGGTCTTGGATTAGCTACTCAAGTTCTCCATGACTTGATTTCCTTCCCTGTAATGCAGGGTTAGTAGTACTTACCTGTAAAAAGGTTTTTTTACAAATGTTAAACAAAAAAACATATATATCAGCACACTATCAAGGACAAAATAAGCACCTGAACACTGAACTGGGGAAAAATGTTACTGTCAAAAATGTCACAAAAATATCAATATAAACAAACCCCAACTGATTGGGTAAAAGGTTTACAGAATGATGGTATCACAGGAATGTGGTACATGAAGAGACAGGTAAGAAAAATATGGAAAATCCATCTTGTCATTCTTACATCCTACTTTGAAGGACGATGACAATGTTCTAAATACTTTACTTTAAAAATATTTTAAAAATCATTTGATATAATCCTTGTAGCCACCTTATGAGGTAAATAGCCTTATCTCCCCATTTTATATATAAGGAAAGCAGCCCTAGAGAGGCTGGACAATTTATTCAATATTATGTACCAATGTACTCTGTCACATAGGTACTGTTGAAAACTTTCAATTCCAGTAGAATCCATAATGTCTCTAGTTGAAATTACTGTACATGTGTGGGTATTAGCTAAAGATAACTTGAGATTATTCTTTGCAAGCTTCAAAAATTCTAGAAACATGAAAATGAGAAAAGGAGCATTTCACTGAAAAACCATAATTCCTCTTTCCTGTTTTACCAACACCTGACAGTCTTGCACAACATGGTAATCACTGTTCTATTAAAAAGGACACAGGAATATTTAATGAATTTCATATAATTTCACTTCTTATCACTGAAATTATCTTTTTATAGTTATCCCTTCCATGATTAAGGGTAATGAGAGCCAAAATTCTAGAAAGACCAGTTTAAATTATTTTAACATTCTCTAGCCATAGAAGTGTTTACAAGTCAACATTATTTTAAGCATTTGGTGAAAGGATGATCTTCTGAGAAATTAATGGGTAAAGATTACATACCTTGTTTTTAAAATAAACCTCAATTGGCAAAATGAAACCAGCATACCCAGATTCTTCTACTTTGTAAGGTGGATCTTTGCACACTGCAACATTAAAAAAGAGAATAGGAAAGATGAGAATAATAGATAAAAGACATTCTTCTTTAAAAAAAAAATCCCATTCTACATCTAGATCCCCCCCCAATGGTTTTCATAGCCCCTTAATGGACCCCACAGTGGAATCCCTTTTGAAGTCTTTATTTCTTCTCTAGAATCTGTAACAATAATTTTTCCTATCTTAGGCAAAAATATGTTATTTATTGAGATCTTGATGGAGCATAGCTCATCAGGCAATTATGATCATCAATGAGTAGACTTCAGTTGTTTTCACCTGTTCTAAAGACTTAGGTAAACTAAAAATAACTTCTCTGACCCAAAACTTGAAAAGAACGACAAATTTCCTAACAAATGAACTATATCTGGACTTAGATACTAAGCCCAGACCTAAACTCCTCACTTGTTGGAGATTCCCTGATGTCTGTGCCAGCCTCCTTCCTTAGAAAATCTCCAAGCCACAGTCTGTCATCTTTACTGATGCCCATTAGAATTCATCGCCCCCTCCTCCCGCCAAAAAAAGAAAATGTATTGAAATACTGGTAGACATACAAACACTTAAAATCTAATCACATCACAAGAATATATAACAAACAATAAGGTAATTTGTATTTCCTATGGAGTTAGAAGGAAGCAAAACTATTAGGTAAGCTCTTGGGGAATGAGAGAGACCCTAGGAATCTAAGATTTCATCCCACTAAAATTTTCATTCAACAAGAATCGATCTGAAGCCAAAATGAAATTATCCTGGTTAGACTACAGCTTTGTAGTTTCACAAAGTAAAACTGTATTTACAGTCAGTAAAACTGAATATCAAAGCTGCAGACTCTGGTATGCCGCCAAGTGCTTGCAGCTGCCCCGGCTTACCTTCCCAGGCTTCCCTTTGTCACCTCCCACCTGTTCCCAGTCCCCCTGCTTGCTGTTCCTTCCACTACACCTTGAGTTACTCAGGATCCTTTGTGCAATTCAAATCCCAATTTCGTTACAAGGGCCTTCTAGTGCTATCATCCCTTCTCCTTCCCTGCCACCCCTACCAGAGCATTACCAGAATCAGGCAACAGAGAATCTTATGACCATATAGTCAAAAATCTCACCTGCTACTTTCCATTCCCTCCCTCAAAGACAGAAAAAAATGTTTATCTTAGGAAGATAAAGAGTGTGTTAAGAGCTCTGGGTGCCAACCTGTGATCCACCTCAAACTCCAGGCCACCTCTGCAAAGTTCCTTCTTTCAGACAGCGTGAAGATTAAGCACAGTAGCAGGTGGCAGTTATAGAGTGGATGTTCTTGTCCCCTAGAAATTCGGATGTTGACATCTTATCAATATTAGGAGGCAGGGCCTATGGGAGGTGATGAGGTCATGAGGGTGAAAGAGTTTAGTCCTTTTATAAAGAGGACCCAAAGAGCTCTTTGGCCTCTTCCACTATGCGTGCAAGAAAGGAAAGAAGTTAGGTGTCTGCAGTCCTGAGGAGGACCCTCTCCAGAACCCAACCACGCTGGCACCCTGATCTCAGACTTCCAGTCACACAATTGTGAGAAACCAGTTTCTGTTGTTTATAAGCCACCCAGTCCATGATACTTTGTCAAGGCAGTCCAAATGGATTTAGTCGGTAATGTGTATAATGACATAGCATAGAACCTGACACAGTGAAGTTCTCAATAAGTGACTCAAGTTCTCAATAAGTTAGAGGAAATCTATCCCTAAAACATAGTCACCATGTAACCTTGAGAATCAAAAGGAGGAAGCAAGCAGAGGAACCTGGAGTTGGATCAGCATCCTCAGGCCTCCATCCCTCAAGGGAGAATTCTCTTCACTGCCTTTCCCTTTAACAGAGAGAAAATACCATTCACCCATCTGAAAGCATGGGTAGAATATGCAAGGAAACTTGACGTAGAGAACTACAAACATGAGGGATTTTTATTACAAAAAGTGATATGGACAATGTACATGAAAATGGTTTAGACATGCTCCAAGTATCAATATGGTTACAAAGAGGTACAGGGAAGGCAAGGTTTTGATGTCTGACTATGCCCTTTAGCCAACCTTAGGAAAATTGTCCCAAACTGACATCAGACAAAGTAACTGAGGAAGAAGGCATCCTGCTTGACCTTATAGGTTGGTCTTTAAAAAAAAAAAAAAAAAAAAAAAAAGAACCTGGAATGTCAGTCTTACATCCACTGACCACCTGCCAACTTGTCATGAATATTCAAATTCCCTAAGCACTGGGGTGGGGATGCCCACTAAATGCACCAAGCAGCCCCAACCCCAGCTGAGTGGCTGGAGTTACACTCATGGCACTTCCAGGCTGCAGAGCCTTTTAAGAACAGCAGTTTTAGTGTCCAGGTTGCTTGGGATTAATCATGCCAATGTCATTTGAAGGAAGTTTATTTTGTGGGCTGCTGCACATGCCAAAGAAGTTACAGTTATTCCTCTATACACCCTTTTGTATAATTCATTTTCTCCGTTCTGCATGCAAATTGCTCCTATTATAGGAAACAGCTGTTAGTGAGCACATCTTAAGAGCTGAAGGTCTTGGATTTTTTCCACCCCCTAAAGGAAATGATCTGCTATGTATTAATACTCTATAGAGGTCTGGTTTTATAAGAAAACTGTTTACCAACTCATACCTCAATTATTTTTAAATGCAATGTTTTCATCATTAGCAATAAGCAATGTATGTAAAGCACCCTGCATTCTTAATTAGAAACAGTAAAAACTTTATACACAATAAACATGTCAGAAAATCAGTAACAATGTTCACATAAATTTATAGGTCTAATCTGAAGAAAGCCAAATCAGGGGAATTTATTTACTTGGATATCTTATAATTAGAATCAATATGATCTTCTAAGCTAGTTCTAAAAAAGTTAAAACTAAATGATGTTTCACTATTGCTTTAGACAAAAAGCAATCATTTTTAAACAGAGTTGAATCTAGGAAGGGCCACCTTCTGTCACTCAGTAACTCTTCTTCATTGAGAGTCCCTTTTCTATGGTTACTAGCCATGTGTCACGTTTATGAGATCTAAACATACCAAATCCCTCAATTTGAATAATCTTCCTTTTAACTGCTCAATAATCAGATAATCCTCACCTGGTGCTGTGGCTAAGGAAAGAGGATCGCAAGTTCGAGGCCAACCTTGCAACTTTGTAAGACCCTCTCTCAAAATAAAAAATAAAAAGGGCTGGGAATATAGCTCCGTAGCAAAGGCCCTCTGGGTTCAATCACTAGTACCAGAATAAAATAAAATAAAATAAAAGTCAGACTATACAGAATATTCATGTAATAAAAGGCCAAATCTAGAGTTACTGAAGGGATATTCACCTGTAGAAAGACTACAAAAATTTTTAAGCGACATAAAAATGGGAGGATTACTATTGATTCTTAAATCTATGCCTACTGATTCCATAGAAATCATTGGAAGCTTTTATTTCTCCGAAAACATCCAGTCAGATGTTAGCTCTTTCTGAACATCTCCCTTGTTCCTCTTACACACTTCTCCAGTTGCACTTAACAGGTAGGCAGATAGCCTCTTTTACCTCTCAGACTCCTCCAACAGACTAGACTCTGAGTCCCGTGAGGTCAGCAAGGGTATCGTCATTCACATGTGATTCCTGGCACTGATACTGAGTCAAACAATAGGTACTCAAGTGTTTGTTGAGTTTATTTTTAAAAAATTCATGTTCCCCTCCACTGATTTGCCACTGCCATGGACACCGCCTTCCCAATAGCAGTGATGAGCTGATATCAGCCAAACTCTTCTGCAAACTCCCTGTAACCGACATAAACTTGAAAAAAAAAAAAATGGTACAAGTGACAAAAACTTGCCACAGAGGAGCTGTCTCTTGACAACTTAATACCCAAAATAGAACTACAGTACCATGTTTTAGGCAACTGAGTTAACTATTTGGGTTGGAAGATCCCTGAGGATTGCAGGATCTGACATTCTGAAGCCATGAGTAACCCTAACCCTAACCCTAACCCCTCTGCTCTCCAACCACACTTTATCACAAGGCTCTAACTGGGACACATTTCCAAAACTAACTTTATCACTCCAAGGCTCTAACTGGGACACATTTCCAAAACTCTCTCTGACAAGTAATCATGAGCACCAGTGATCTACCAGGATGTAATATCCAAAATTCAGGTCTAAGAGGAAAAGACCAATCAATGTTCTTGCAAAAAAATAAATAATTGGACTTTACTTGCCTAAAACAGTTTTTCGAAATAGTGGGCACAATATAGATCCAAATTTATATGTGGCAAGATGCTAACCATATACACTGACCATTAACTATTTTGAAGTTTTTTAAAAAATGCACATAAGAAAAAAAATAAGGAAAGAAGGTTGTAATTTGGTTAGCCAAAAATAAGTCAGATTCTTACTTATTAATAAGTAAACATTACTTAATGTTCTTCTTTAGGAGAAAAATACTTGAAACCTAGCTATGCTTAGTACCAGGAAATAAATGCTTCCTTAGATGAATAAATGAATTTGTACTGATACAACAAACAATATATAAAAGATAAATTCAATTAATTAATAGGGCAGATCTGGGGCACCAAATGAAGAAAAGACAATTAAAACTAAAAACCTTCCACCAGATCTGTAAGACCTCTGTTTAAGAAAGATCATTAGGCAACAGGTTTTCCCCCTAATTCTCAGGTAAACAATTGGTAGATTCTTCTCCCAAGCATCCCTCCCTTCTGTTTGCTTAGACACTGTGATTTATGCCCATCTGAATACTTTTGTAAAGACGTGGCCCAGTGGCCCATTGATAATTATTGGTTTTGTTTATTTACTGCACGCAGCCCTTCAGGAAGGAAACACACCAAACTCACTCTATATATAGACTGGTTATTACCACTGCTTTGTGCCAACTGTCCCTTCCAGCTTGAGCATTTTTGGACTCCTTCCCTTCCCGCTTCAGCTCTACCACATCAGAGCCCCCAGGAACAGGGAAAACAGGGTCCTGCACAGCCCATCTCACTGTCCCAAACAGTGCTGCACCAGCGTCTCCAAGTCTAGGGCTAGCGTCTAGAAGTCTGAGCAGCAGGGGGTTGTTCACCGCACTGCCACTAAACATGGCCTCAGCCTTTACACTCATGACATTTTGGAAAGAACAATAATCAACAGTTGGGTTTTGTTTTTATTTTTATAAGTGTGTGTGCGCACACACACATACAGATTCACAATTGCTTCTGTTCAGCCCATTTCCGAAAAACAACACAAAATGTTTTTCCCCTTTGTGTTTTATTACTGCTTTCATTTTCCTGAAATGGGATTCAAGATAAAAGTAAAATTTTTAATTATGTTGTTGAGCTTTTTACCTTGTTGACTTTTAAAATTCAAACTTAATTCTAAAATCCCAATGGTTTCCTATGCAATAAGTAAGTGTATCAAAACAAACTAACTCTATGACTTTCATAAAGTCGTAATGACACAAACTAGATATAGTTAGCTAGTGGAATAGCTGTGGATTACCAGCCTATCTCCTCGAAATTCACCCAAAGACCCAACCCAACAAGTACCTCCTCTGGAGAGCCTTCTGCCAATACTGCAAAACTATAATGGTAGCTTATCTTTCCTGGATTCCACTTTTTTCTCATTGTGTCATATTAGCTAGTTCTACTGTACCTGATACCATAGATGCCCCCTTGTCCCTACTTAATTCTGAGCTTCCAAAGGGTTAGGCTTTGTCTTGGGCCTCCTCTCATCTCAGAACCAAGTGCGTCACTTATGAAACTGAACTGAATTACTGAAACATAACTTTAACATAAGCTCAAAAAAAAAAAAAAAAAAAAAAAAAAAAAAAAAAAAAAAAAAAAAAAAAAGGATGTTACAACCTGACTAGTTGAGAAAAAAAAGTATACAAAGCCTAGTGGGAAACAGAAAATATGAGCACAGGAATTAGCAAAGATACTATAAATAAAATTTACAGCTGTATAGAGTACCTTATGTCACACATATTCATAAATTCAAGTTCAGGTGGGAAAAATGGATTATGCAAATAAAAGAGGGATTATTAATGCAGAAGAGATTAAATCAATGTGCTTCCTCTTACAGGACTATGATTATGATATTAAAACCAGACTAGCTTCAAATAATTTCTTCAAGGAATTTACAACAAATGAGCCAGTAAAATCAGAAATTGACCAAGACTAGATACCAGTTTGCACTGTTAGGGAATTTAAATAGTTCTTCAAGTTCACATCTTTCACTAAAATTGTACTGCTCCTAGCAACTTGCCCTAAGTTCCCTACATACTTGGAATCTGGAATTGCTTCAAATGATTAGCCTAGTGGAAATACATTTCCAGACTAATTTGATGGGAAATAGCAAGCCTACATCTTCAGAGGAAGTTCAATCTAGAGACAGAGCTAATTATTTTATGGACAGTTTTTCGGATGGAAAAATTTTGGCATTGTTATCCCAAGGATGATTACCATTTTTAAAAGTTAGACCTAAGGCAAAATAGTCATATTTTAGAAGGTCCTCTGGAAAAGCAACATTTGCTATATGGAAAGTGATCTTCTAGGGAAGTAACTAAGAACTTCTCTCCATATTGAAAAGAACATCTTTATTTCAGTGTGTACTACTACATCTGAAAAGTGATCCTTTGAAATACAGATCTTCTCTATGGATTTTTTAAATAGAGGCCTTTTTAAAAAGGCCATTGGACAGTTCCATTTCCTAAACAAATCACCTTATGATTTCTGTTGTTTAAAAAAAAAAAAAAAAAGTTAAAAGCCCTTGGTTACAGTCCTCTGGTGTTGCCTTATCCAGATTTCCATGTATGATACTTGGCCTAACTACTGCTAAAATTAGTATTGCTTTTTATTTAGAGGGACAAAATTTAATATCTTTATTTCCAAAAGTATCTGAGTAATTAGGGTTACATGAAAATAAAACAATACTGACTAGTAAGTGCTATGGTAAAAATAAAACTGGTAGGACAGGAGAATAGAGCTCCCTTTTGGTTTAGAATCATAATCCTTCTGTGAGAAGGTGACATTTAAACTGAGGGGTGAGGGAGCGAACAGGTTGACCTGGCAGGAAAGAAACAATATTTATGTTGTTTTCAGAGGAAGACGTATAAACAACCTAAGGAAAGTCTGTCCTTACATTTGGCCTCCACCACAACTTAGTCCCCTCCCCGGTTTTTCTTTTCCAAATGAGGCGAGGGCAGTTGCTCCTTCCTACACATTTCCCAATTGTCCCTCTCTTCCACTCTGAATTTACCATTTAACACCCACATGGATGTGACTATTATCATTTCGCCACCTCACTTCCCATAACTTAAAATTTCCCAATGCTACAAACTCCCAAGAAAGTAATGATTCTTCATTTGGAAGATTTTATTAGGAGATATAATTCTTGGGAATTTGTATAACCTAATTTTAAATAACAGGCTGCTGCTTCTTTTTTTTAATCTGCCCCTTGAAATTTTAGAGTTCCTAAACACACACAGAAGGAAGCATCTGAACTAAGGAATAACCACAAAAAAAGCAGCAGATTTTTAAGTGCAATTTGAGAAAAGCAAAGATCACAAGTGAAAGCTAACCAAACAGTGCTATGAGAAAAAGTTTAGATGGTGCAGGAGAGAAAGGAAAAATACAAGAGTGATGACATTCAAAATACCAGAATGCAGAAGTTCTGATTTTCTCAAACAGATATATTCATATCTAAAGGTTATTTTCCAACTGAGTGACAAGTGTTGGGGTTTGGAAATGGGAGGTTCATCCAAAAGCATCTGTGCTAAAACACAGAAGGTGACGTGATCAGATTATGAGAGCTGTAATCTAATCAGGGGATTAATCAATTTGGTGGGCTAATAATTGGAATGGATTACTGGTGGTAAGTGTAGGCAGGGAAGCCTCCAGTATATCACTGGAGCTTGCCTTTGGGGGTTTCATCTCGCCTCCCTGGCTCCACCCCCTCTCTGTCTGCTTCCCGGCTCCTACAAGGTGAACAGCTTTCCTCTATGCCCTTCTGCCAGGATGTGCTTGCCTCACCTCGGACACAGAGCAATACAGGCAGCAACCAAGCTCCAAGACTTCTAAAACTGGGAGCCAAAACAAAGTTTTCCTCCTCTAAGTTGTTGTTGTTGTTGTTGTTCTGAGGTATTTTGGTCATGGCGTCACTAAGCTGACTAACACAGTCACTTTCCTATGTACTACGCCCATATTCTCCCCCATAGGATACAATTCCATTTTTTGTATCCTTTTACAAATGCATAGGAAAATGAAATGGTATCATACACAATAGAGTTATCAACTACATTAGGGTGCTAGAAATGGCAATGTATTATAAAATAATCAGATATACTAAATGAACACTCATTTCCAATTTTTAAAAAATAGCCTGAGACCACCACAACCTAATGTCACAGAAATACCAAAAACTAATGAGCCACCCAAAGACAATGAATTAATTTTTCACTTCTTAATTAATTTTAGCTTTATTCCCTTTTCTTTTTATTTGCTGTTTTATTCCCTTTTCAATAGGAAAAATAAATGCTTCCAAGAAAGGATTCAAAACTGACCTAATGTTAGAGGAAGGGTTAAGAACAAAACTTCTTTTCAGCATCTTATAGACTCTACTTTTTTTTTTTTGCATTTGGCATTTGACATAGAGAGATAGCCAATCCTAAGTACTGTAATTGATTTAAGTTCCATTAAACATTAAAACAAAGAAAGAATGAGGGTAATACAAATACGAAGACATTTGTTTTTACAGTGTGCACATAGGAATGTGGTTCCTGTTGAGCTCAACAATCTTTCCACCTTCTCGATTAAGCCAGAGAAAGTCCAGTATCTCCCCATTGTAAAGCAAGATTTCAAACTGTTCCAGGAAACCCTCCATCTCTGCAGTATGTTTCAGAGGTTCTACAAAAGCAACAGGATATTTGCCCCCAAGAATGACAATTTAAACAAAGACCAATTCTGAATGTATTTAATAAGTGTATTATTGGGAACTAATGACTAGCCAGTTTAATCTTATTTGGGAACGATAATAAATCTCTTTAGAAGAAAAAAAAAAAAAAAAAAGAATAATCCACAAGGCACATTGACTCTTGCTCCCAAATAAACCAACGAGAATGGAGAATAAAGAAAATTGAGATAGAACATGAAGAAAGCACAGGAAAAGAGGGTTGAATGTTAAGCTGTTGCCACAAATTACTTCTGTACCCCAATATACAAGTAAGAAGAATACTGCCAAATGTTATTGTAAGAATTAAGCATTTTGCTCACTTAAAACAAAGTGAGAACTTGAGTTTGGCAACAGGCAGCATTTTGTAACAAAGGAAGGCATGTGTAGGGTGGAAGCATAAAAACCGAGCAGAGTTTAAGCCGTGGAGAAGGACCTCCGGGTTCAGATCTACTTTGGATACTCAGATGACACAAGCTGTTCCCTGATTTATAAAACAAAGCTAATGCTACCACCCACTTCCTACAGCTCTTATACCCATCAAGAGATCATCCATGCTAAAAGCACCAATCCCTATTAACCTGGAGAAGACTTTCACAAACTAGAACTCACGCAGTTATCCAAGTGTAGTCAAACACAAACCAAACATCAGGGAACTTATTTTAGACTTTCCCAAACTCATCCCCCAAAAGAAGACTGGAAAACACATATGTGCAATCAGTTTAATTAAACATGAATAGGTCTGTTTTATTCTTGCCCTCATAAACCCTTGATGGCAATACAGAGATACGTGAAAAAAGAAAATATTCTTCACTTGAACTTCTTGTGGTTCCATCAGCTACTAGAAGAATCAGCAATTGGTCTACAATAAGCAGCCCACTTTCAAACTCCCAAAGCCCAGGTAAGTATATCATGTGGTGAAGTGGCAGTGAATGGGCTTCCACTGTTGTTATAAAGCAGGAACACTGAAATACTGCGAGACAAATGAATGAAAATGAAAACATTATCTGAGTTTGTGTCCTGTGGTACAGTAAAAAGAAAAATGAGAAGGGAATCAAGAGACATGGTACTGACTCCATTTCTACCACAAACTAGCCATCTGACCGTTCATCCACTGATGCTGGACTGCCTTTTTCATATACGAAGCCAGCTTCCATTGCAGAGACTTCCTCAACTGAAAATCCTACTATCCTAAGAAGGAGTTGTGTGTGTGACTTCTAACTTGAAGTCAAATGAATTTTGATTTTTAGTATCTTTGTTTAAGCATAAAACCTCTATCAGTTCAACACCACATGAGCTGGAAACTGAGACAAAACAAAGATTCAGAATCACAGTTGAATTGTTTTAAATGCATTTTGGTAAAGGCTTTTTCCTAACTGGAGAAGCATTTTGTTTTTATTAGACCATTAAATAAAGGAATATTGGATTTTTTCAAACAACAGAAGCTGCCCGATTTAAAAATTTTTGCTATAAATTAGATTTTCATTTTCTTGTTTCCTTTCTTACTATGAAGTCAGATTAATTCTGCTAAACATGACCCTGTTCTACATGTATAAATCAAACTAGAAATTGGATTCCTTAGGAATTTGATATAATTTAGTTATAGGAGCATATCAACTCAAATATTAAGAAATGAAACTATAGAATATATTGGCAGCATTTATAAGAAACACCACGCTTTTAGAACGGTAAAACAGAATATTAAATCAACTGTTTGTACATTAGGCATAGCACATTATGTAAAAAGCTCTTGAGTATTATGATTTTACTATACATTGCACTTGTAATACCCTTGCTCTTAATCACATTGAAGCATATTACATGACTTTTTAAATAGAATGTACCCTGCCATGATGCAGTCAATCTTCATAGTTTTGCAGAACAGCATGCCCATATGAAAGATAGGTTGATGAATAGGTTTATGCCCTATTCAAGGAGATGAAACAGCTCAACAAAAAGATTAAATAAGGTTCCTGCCAGTAGTTGAATCTTAACTCAAAGAGAAGAACACAACTCAAACCAAATGTTACAGGCAAAGGTCAAACAGGGGAATAATTAAGACCCTGACTTGAAGAGCTAGCTAGGATTCACTCATTCTGTGTAAATCAGAAGAAAAGAAAACCCCTCCTCAAAGTATGACCATAACAACTTTACTGAGTCACATTATTCTTTACTTCAATAGTAGATAGTAAAGGTGAGCTTAAGTACAGGGAACCACTCCTATTATAAAATTATTGGACCTTAAATGTGAAACTACACATGAAAATCCTGTTGTCATATCATACTTGGAAAATAAACTGGACTTACAAAAGGTCAAATTTTAACAGATATATGAGCGTTAATAATAGCCTTCCAATTATTTTTTGTAGAATAGGAAAAAAGAAAATTGTTTTAAATATTTTCAAATTATCATAATCTCATCTTGAAAAAAGTCCAATTTATTGAAACTTCTCATAAGACAACAGGTATTTTTTAGTTTTATAAGAAATTTTTCTCCGTGTTTGTTGTCATTTCCTGTGTTGAAAACCCACTATCTAATTTAGCTTCTCTCCCCTGAAGAGTCACCTTTTTTTAGCACTTGTATCACCTAAGGAAATAAGCACATCAGGTGATTAGTACACATTGGCCTGTATCATGCTTATGGAATAAATATAATCCATCAAACACTACAAAGAAACTGAAGAAACATTTCCTCCTCTTTTACTTCCTTTTCCTTAAAAGGATAGTATATAAACTCATTCCATCTGACTGTAGTTTTGGGTTGGGGATGGTAGAAACCAAACAAGAGAACTTGATATCATAGGAAGAAGTTTTTAATATTTTATCAAGATGATTTATTTATAAATAAATGCATCTACTTTCATACATACTCTCCCCCTAAATAAACACCTATTACAAGTTGCAAATAAGTCATTTTATTTCCTACTTATGACAAATAGCACTGAGATATTTAAAGACAGCAAATTTCAAATCATTTCTTCCTTGGAGATAATAATAAAAGTATGATTTATTTAATACTTTTCACCAAGTCCCTGAAAGATCACTCATGTCACATAAATCCATAACAAGGAAATAAGTAGCTCAAGAGCTCTGCCAGCCACCCCTTTTTACAGATGGAATATGACAACTTAAGCAATTTACTCAGAGGTCAGGGAGCTAATTCCTGGCATTCAATCAATAGGTATTTATTAATGGCTTCTATGCCCAGCACTCTGTGCTGGATGCTTGGATGAAAATAATTTTCTCCTTTCTATTTCCATCTTCTCGTTTTTCCACAAAGCAAAAACTCTTATATAATAAGAGAAAATCTTTAAAACAGTAATGTGATGTTGTGTGAATTCAAGAGGAATTCAAAGAGCAGGGTCTCTGGAATTTGAAATACTGATAAAAGTCAAGAGGGCTGAAGTCCAGATGTCCTACCTATAAGTACTTTCCACTCTACACCTTTTCTTGTGAAAAAAAAACCACAAGTCTTTAATAGTTTAATTTTATAGAGAAACAAGATTTAGAACCAACTAATCTGTGTTCTCTGATACTCTGCCAATTTCAAGATGGAATAACCAACTTTAGTTACTTTTCTCTACCCCAGATTCTTCAATTCTACCCACAAAATAATAATTTTTAAAAAGAGCATGGTTGTGCAGATCCAAAGTAATACATTATGTAATTATGAGAAAACTATTTTTGTATATGCTAAATTTCTATCAAATATAGTTCTTAACACACCAATAATTTGCAATGTTTATAATGTTACTTCCATTAAATAGGAAAGATGCATTTAGCCAAACAAGATGTCTGACTAACCAAAGGTTCAGTATTAAAGATATTAAAACACAGTTTCTGCCCTTAAGGATGTCAATTACCCTTTTATGAATACAGAACTTGCGTAGGATGTGAATATTACACCCCAACAACAATATAGCAAGGAAAAGCAAAGACCTTTAAAAATGCTAATAAACTATTAATATGAAATAAATGACAAAAGTTTGGCAGTTTCTTCTTGTACAAATACGGTCTACTTGAACTTCATATTTTAGTTTAATGCTCTTTTTATCTCTCCATGGCTTTAAACCCAGCTTATTTAGTTAAGGTGTTAGGGTTATCAAAATGCTTCCAGGGATTTGTTTTGATTTGAAAAACCTAGATCTTATTTACTTCAATTAGGATTTTCATTTGCCTTAAATTTATTAAAACAGGAACTATATTAATAAACACATATGCAAATTTTTCCAGTTTCCAGTGAATAGATTAATCTCAGAAGAGGGTTCCCACCCACCAATGCCTAATTATTTTCAGCAAGTGTGCTGCTGGTCATTCACCTACTCCTTTCACAAACACTGAACATTTATTATGCAGCACAACTAGGTGTTTTCTATCCAGACATTCTGGATCACAACTAAGAAATTCAAAAATCACCCACTCACACCTCCACAGTTGTGGCATTAAATGAATGAAAGTGCCCAGGTTCTAGAGGTAACAATTGAATATTCTAGATTAAATAAAACTTCAGATGAATTGAAACCAACCACAGAGAAAATGTGTACAGTCCACGCATGCTTTTAAAGCAACAATTCTTGTTGACCAAAAAGTATTTATATTTTCATAAGCTATAAGCACTAATACCAAGTAAATCAAATTTAGAAACATCTTCATTTCTAAACCATTCATTTCCTCAATTATATTAGTTCAGCAATGTCATTTCAATTTGATTCTCTCCTAATCATTCAAGAGTTGGTCACCTTCCCTTAATATCTTCAACTGCCACTCTTTCCATTTCTAAAGTATTAGTAGCACTACAACTTTTATTTTAATTCTTAACAAAGACTCCTTTAATCACACCTACGACAGTGAACTCGGAATACGTGATATCAGCATCACCAGCGAGGTTTATGAGAAATGCCAATTCTTGTTTTGGCCCCAGACCCCTTGGATCAAAAATCCTGGGTAAGCCTAACAATCTGTTCTCCAAACGTCCAGTGATTTTGAATCTCTAACACTCACCCTAGTTGAAGCAAACTGTTATTGCTTCAATTACACTGTTGTTTTCTCCTCTACCAACAGAATAAGGTTACTTCCCTTATCCCATTAATTACACCACTTCCTAAAACATTAATTTCTTAAAGAACCAGAAAATTTTGTACGATTATCCCTTAAAATGTCTTTTTATCACTCCTTTAATAATGTAAAAATTTTATAATGTTGAGATTTACCAATTATGATTTCAAATATATATATATATAATGTTCATAGGTAAGCTTATGATTCATAATAATAACAAAAAAGTATATCTGTTTACTGCTCATGCTATCCCTACCAGGAAGACATGGAAAGGCCATGGGAGGAACTTTCTAAACATTAAAGGCTAAAAATAGTCACTTTTCATTGGCTGGCAAAGAATAGAACTAGGGCGAAAATTGAAGCTTATCCACCAGACAGTATTCAAACATTTTCCATAAGTAATGTCAAGAACAGCGTAATTCCATAAAGTCAGTTCTTTGAACACCATAAACCTTTAAAAAAAAAAAGAAAAAAGAAAAATAAAAAGAAAAACAATACAAAAAATCTCAACTATGCTAATAAAATCAGAAAACAAAGTAACTACAGGCTGCTTCAAAATAATGAACTCAAAGTCTGGCCCATATACAACGATGAAGTACAATAAATAAATAATTATTGTGCAACTTGCAAAGTTACTGTGGTACTTTCTTTCTAGTCATTGCACAAATAGAATTTAGCATACCACAGTCTTGCTTGATACCTGTTCCTAGAAGTCTGGAGGTGATGCCCAATCAATACCCATGTCAAATGCCTAGAGACGAGGAATAAAGTCACCTTGCTCAACTGATGATGGTGTAACCAGTCCCTTGACATACAGGAATCCAACCTTGCTGCAGCTGGATCTGATTCCAAATGTCATCTGAGAATATCTTTTTCTTTCTTTTGGCTCCTAACTTGCTACATATTATTTCTGTAAGACTTCAACATCATTTCTATAACTCTGATTATTTGGTTGATTTTAAACAAAAGGATCCTCAATAACTTCAGCTTAAGACCACACAGAAATTTTTCTAATAATTTGCTTAAATAGATTAGTTGAGTAAATTAGAGAAGGGAGGTCAAAGTGCTGGTAAAGAGTCTATTTTGATCTAAATGCTAGGTAAATATGGAAGACTAGAACATCTTGGAAATTAGATTTGGATAGATATTAATGTCCCAAATGCAGCTGTGTGTACTTTCATTTTCAATGACTAGCTGGCCCACAATAAATATTCATTATGTTAAGTCAATTATTCTCGAGTTATGGCTAAAAATGGACCTGCCCCTTCTTGTGAGTCTCCTTCTGAATATGAATCTCCACACAAGTACAAGCCTCAGTCTAATCCCCAAAATCAGCAGAGCCCTGAGCACCACATCTTAGCCTCTATTCCATACTGACTTGTTTCATCCTACATATAGCCCCTTTCCAGATTTAGCTATTGGCTCAAAAAGAAATACCGATGCTAAAATTCAATAGGTTAGACAAAGAGGAATGAAGGGAAGGGAGGGGCAACTGGAATAGGAATGAATCTGATATAATTTTACTATGTTCATACATGAAAAATGCCTAAATGAATCCCACCATCATGTAGATTCACAAGAATGAGGTCCTTATTAGAATAAGATATCATCTATGCTTATACAATATAATTTTAACAAAATGGATTCTACTGTCATGTATAACTAAAAAGAACCAATAAAAATTTTTTTTTAAATACTGACTCTTCATAGGTTTAATGAAAAAGGAGAAAAAGCAAACCAAAGAGCATTCTATGACTATGATTTAATGAGGGCAATTTTCTCCCAAAGCTAGTAAGCTGATTACTCGAAAGCAACATTCACAAAATGCACTTAAAAGGAACACACTCCTTTATAAGAAAATGCTCTAAGATGTCACTTCAAACTCCATTAGAACCTGTTGACTATTTTTAAATGGTGGCAGGTATGAAGGATAGTGTTATAAGGGATGCAGAACTTAATTAACCTGAATCAATATCCAAAACAGGGGCTGCACTAGAGATCCCTGATGCAATGAATTCACCAAAAGACAATGAGCCCGCATGGCCAGTCATCAAGCCAAAATTTTGAAATTACTTGACATTGAAGCAATGTCAAGAGAAAATGGGAGGATACAAAAAGAATGAAAGGGAATCTACTTCTTTAAGTACTAATTCATGCATTTAAAAGGTCAATATGATTTACACAACCTTAAAGGCTCAAGGTGAGCCTGGTTGTGCCAATGGGATGACAGGTCCAGAAAGAAAGTCAAACAGCAGAAATGCCAACCACAGGGTTGGTAATGACTGTGCCTTCTTCGATATATTTCTATAATGTGAAAGAAGGCGGCCAAACAGATATTGATCAATATTTTACCTAAAGAGGCAAATCACATTTAGGTCTTCATAACTCTTCACAAATATATACATCAAATCTCCTCACCTAGGGCTGGGGAGATAGCTCAGGTGGTAGAGTGCTCGCCTCACAAGCACAAGGCCTTGGGTTCAATCCCCAACACCGCAAAAAAAAAAAAAAAAAAAAAAAAAAAAATCTCCTCACCTAAAAGCAATCCTGCATTTTGTTAACATAATGGTACAATTTCAAATTCTGTTAGATTAAAATAAGATACAAATCACCTTCATTTAAGAAATAAGTAAGATTATGTAGACATACATTAGTTTCATAAAACTTGCTATTATTCTCTTAGATTTAAATAAGTCATGGGTATATTAAGGATAATCCAATGATATCACAGACATATCATTTATAGCTGATTAAATATGGTATCTGGCTCTACTGTTTAAACGCAAAACAAAAACTAGTCCAAGGTGTTTGGGTTAAGAATGGAAGTCCCTCATTTTCACATTGATTTTATTGGGGGAAGGAATCACATCTGACTTCCATTTACATTCATCTACACCACCTACCTTTTCCAGGATTTGGTGTACTTTAAACTTAGGGATTTAGTCAATGTTGAGTCCTCCCCCAAAACACACATATTTCATTTTGATAGGCTGAAGATAGTAAAGCTATCAATCAGGGATCACTTTGGTTAGCAACGAAGTTGTCCTACTAAAGCAAACCTGGTACATATTTTCCTAAATAACAAATATGAGAAAGTTACCTAAAATATTTTCCCAACTTGATCCAAGTTTACTTACTCAATCCAAGAACAGGAAATTGCTGTCTCAACATTAGTGTTATGTTTGGTGAAGACATTTCTGGATATAATGCCACATGATAAAACAGGGGAAAGGTGTATGAACAAGACATACTACACTCTTGATTTCATGCCATCTGCTCTGTAAGTTCTGAGGCAAGTCAGCAGGTCTGACTTTTAAACAAGAAAGACAGATCCTAATCAGAGAGATACTTTTAAACAGAGTCCCTGAGACTCACTGCAATTACTATATCTAATAATTAATTATGCTAATAGTTTCTCATAGACCTCAGCATGCCTCACCCTTATGTTCTTCTGTGCTATATTATGAAATTTAAGTGATCATAAACACTTGTGAAATATTGCCCCTCCAAAAATAATTTACATCCTTAAAATAAAAGGTAATGCCCCCCCCCTTAATTCAAAAGACAAAGTTATGAATGTATATAGGCTGGGAAGGTGGCTCAGTGGCAAAGATGTGCTCATCATGAGGCCCTGGTTTCAATCCCAGCACCTCCTCACCCCCACCCCCCCAAAAAAAAAAACTATGAAGATAGAAAAGAAATGGTATACAATTATAAACCAAAAATTTAACACAAGTTTATAGATCTGCACTAGAAGCTCTATACCTGGATGAGGTTCATCAGAAATGCCAGTGAAAATGAATCTTCTATGCATTTAAAATGAAAACTTTAACAATATGAAACAGTATTTTTTCTTTTAAGTTGTAGATGGATAATACCTTTATTTTTATTTATTTTTATGTGGTGTTGAGGATAAAACCCAGTGCCTCACACATGCTAGGCGATCACCGAGCTACAACCCCAGTCCCAATATTTTATCTTGAAGCCCCCTTAGGCCCATCTAAAAATAAGTGGTATCTTCAGCCAAAATATTGGCATTGGCATTTTCACTGATTTCTCAATATTAACACACATTGTTAGTAATGATTATGATATAAAATATCAATTGGCTAAAACGCTATGGTTTCAGTTCATGTCAAAAACTACACAATCTTTTAAAGAATCTATCCTTTAAAATAAAACTCAAGTCTTTCCCATTTGTGAATGAAGGTCAGGTTTTACAACTTAGGCACTTTTGTTTGTTCATCACACTATAAACATGCTATAAAAAGTCTGACAGACAGTTTCACCTTTTGCTGAACCAACTCTGACCAGAATAGGGATAGGACTTCTGTCTCCTCCCTTCCCTGGGGCCCAGTGAGATGGCTGCCGGAGGGATTCCATACAAGTTTTACGTGTCTCGGATTTAGACCCAGTTTGTTTTGAAACCATGGGTTTCTTTCTTATTAAATTCTTCTATTTGCCAGGAGAACAGTGGAACAAAAATGAATAAATCCAATTAATGTGTTGAATTCAAGGTTTGCTCTCTGTCTTGATAGGAAATTTCAAAGCTCTTTATTTTTCCTAAGACTACAAACTCTTACGTTTCTTACACCTGTCTTTTTTAAAGAAGTATTTTAGAAAGAGTAGTGAAACAATGGGATATTGTTTTATGAGGTAGTTGCTTTAAAAGCTCAGATGAAGTCTCTCTCACATCCAATTAAAAATCTATGAATATGGACCCCCATAAATGGAAACAATCTTTGCTACCCAAAACTAAAGCTGACCATCAAACTTTACATGAGCATATCTTTCTAATGATTGAAAGGAGGATAAAACTGGACAAGAAAGAGAAGACCCAATAACACCTCTCCTATATGCCCTAGGGTCAGGTGGCCTGGGTTCTTGATCCAAGTAGAGTCACAAAACTTCCCCCTGGGACTCAATTTCTTCTATAAAATGAAAGATGGGGCTAGTGTGCTTTCTGGCTTACAGCTGACTATTCCACTGAGAAGAGAGAGATTACACAGGAATATCAAACATGTACCTAATCCCAATGGTACGAGTTGCATTTGCAAGCTCACTTTGACCCTAAAATGGATGACCAATCACTGCACTATGAAAGCAACAAAGAAAATTCTAAAGAGAAAGTAATGTTTTCTATGATAGTATGTTCAAGTATTCAGGCCTTTTTTTCTTCTTCTTTTTAATTGGGTTGCAGAGGAAGTACTATTCCAGCCTTTGCCAACTCCGTGCCCTATTTACAACTGCCAAAGTAGAAAGCACAATCATAATCTAGGCTGGATCAAGAAAAAACAGCCTTGTTCAAATGTGGCATCCCCTAAGCCCTGCCTTGGAGATGAGAGTCAGTTGTACTCCCAGCAGGTTGAGAGATGAGTAGATCCTTTGCTACTGATCAATGCTGTTGGATTCCTCCATGTACTGGTGGTAGTTGAAAAGGGCAGAGCAGCATCTTGTTCCTCTACTGTACAGACTCCTCTCTTACATATGAACTGAAGTTCAAACTGCACTCTTTGCCTGCACTAAGGGCTTTACACACATTGCTGGCTCTCACTCAAGAGATGTAGAGGGAAGAGGAGATGCCAGTTCCATGAAAACAGTTATTCTCTCTTGTTTAGCAATGAATCCCAGTGCCTAGCACAATATCTGACAAACAGTAAGATGGTTCAATAACCATATACTGACTGACAGACAAGCCTCTTGAAAGTAAGCCAGAAATGTAACAGTATATGGTCAGTGAATGCAGAATGGAACCGTGTACCCTGTCAAGGGACAGCTCAAACAACTGATCATGGTTTAAAAAACCCTAAAAGCCCAAGCTCTCAGATGCCCTCAAATATCTTCTCTATCTGTGCAAACAATCATGCAGTTTAGGTGGAAGACAGCTGTGGCAAGGTGTAAAGAAGGCAGGTCGGGAATGAGATGACCTGGTTTCAAATTCTAAATCCACCACTTAATAGCTATGACCTGGGGCAAGTCACTTTCACCTCTCAGCTTTGCTCCCGTGTCACAGGGGACTACTACTCACTTCCCAGCCTAGTTGTATTTAGAAATGAGGCCATGTATGTGAAAGCACCGGAGGTAAGGAAAGGAAAAAGGAGAAGATGGGGGGGAAGCACTGACTCCAGCAGAAGTTCCCCCTCTAGGAAATTCAAACTGGAATTTTCCAGAGGGCTTGGCATAGACTAGCAGCTGTGGGAATGCACTTGAGAGACTTTATGAAGCAAAAGATTGACAGGACCTGATGACAGTTTGGATTTGAAGGCTCTCAATTAAAGAGATCCTGCTCTGCCCTCATCTGGCAGGCCTGAATTCATTCTCTTAGATTATACTTAACATGATAAATCTCTTTAATTAGAGATGGATGGGTAAATTTGGAAGAAACTTTTTAAATCGGTTTCCTTTACAAGTTTAATGTTTCCAAAATGACTTAATACTGCTGGCTGGTTTTGCTAGGGGTAGACAAGTGGGTGCTGGTTCTTTTTGAGCTTTCAGGTTCCTTATGAAAGTTTTTAACTTTGTACTTATTTATGCTCCAAGGCAATTACCGTGAAGGCTGCCTTTTAAGCACTAGAATCATTTCTCTAATTAATTTACTTTTTAAGTTGTTATTTTCATTGGCTCTCTTTGCTTCTAGATCAAATTCTCTTTTCTTATAGCTTTTTTTTTTTTTTTTTTTTAATAACAGAGAAAACAGATGATCCCAACCTCCCATCCCAGAGAAATCCTGAAAAAGCAGCTAAGTTTTCCAAATTAGTGCCCAATTCTGAGACCTTTCCCTAGGGAAAACTAACCTATTTGACTCAAAGAAAGCAGCTCAGAGAAAAGAAAAGGATAACGCAGAGAAGCCAGACACTGTGATTTAGAGCCCTGTTTTGCTGCTAACAAGATTTCCAATGACTCCCAATTTCCCTGTGACTTGGTTTCTTTAATAAGACATGGGTGGTCATATCTGTCCTTGCTTTCCTTCCTGGGATGCTGAAAATAACATCCTTTTTACAAAAAAGAAGAAATATTCTAGAAATAAAAAGAATTTTTAAAAAATTTGAAGCAACACAAATAACAATATTCATTTTTGTGTACAACCAAATTTAGATATGTGCCACAGTAATTCAGTTTCCACTACTCAAAAGGATGCTACAGCATATCAAATGCACTAGCTTTAGTGAAGTGCAAATATGAGTAGAAATCACCTGACACCTATACCCTGAAATGTGTAGCACAGGGTTTCCTGGGCTGAGTTAAATTTCTGGTGTTAGTAACAATGAAAAATGTGAAGAAAGCACAGTCCATCACAAGGAACAGTCCTACAAATACGAGAAGCATTTTATCTGCTCTTTTCCTTTGCCCGACCCTTTCTTTGCTCCTACTGAAGTGGTTTCTGGAAAGCAGGTTTAACCCATTGTGTCCCTCATCCTATATATAGCACTCCTTTAAAAACCAATAATGTTTTACAGTATACCTGTACAATTGCTCAGTTTAAGTTCTCATAGGTATTCTTCATACAGGAAGAAAGGACATACTGGGTTAAGGCTAAATAAATAAATAAGTAAGTAAAATATGAGAACTAAAATAAAATCAGAGTTTGCAGAAGGAATTGATGCTGTTTCTATGAGAGCTGAACCATAGGCCACAAACCTGTTAGGCATTCCTGAGTCTTTCTACTTCAATCCTTCCTGCCCTTCAAAGGAAGGGTGTCTAGAAATAAGCATTCGAAATCTCTCCTCGGGGGATGGCTGGGACAATGACTCCACAGCTGTACTCCTGGCTCCTTGCCTTTCACATGAAGGATTCCAGTTCTGGAAGTATCCCTTCATGCAAACAGATTCACTTGAATAATTCCTAGGCTGAGATGAACAAAGACAAATTTCCGTTTGGAAACTCAACAATCAAGGATTGACAGCTTTGGCCACAGTCAGTCTGCTGCTGGCCTATTTAAAAAATGCATTTGCTTCAGAGGGTCAGGATTCCTTCTCCTCCACATGCTGAAGAGACAGCATAGGCACTTCAGAGTAGTTTTGCTTATTCAGACACAAGTGAGTTTTGGTACAGAGCAATGGAATCAAGAACGTAACCAACTAATGCTGATGGGATTGATGTACCAAATAATTAAGCAAGCCTCTGTGCCTCCTGGGATGCAGAAATGGTCATGCACTAAGAACCCATTTAAGATCTCAGCATGTCTCGTATAAGAATGGGTACACAGAAAATGCTCGGTTCTTTACTCAAATACAAAAGCAGCTAGAGCAGAAGGATCCCTTTCACAGGAGAACAAAAGGCAAAACCGTGAACATATTCTTATAATGTGAGAAAGGCAATTTTAGGAGCACGAACAAAGTTCAGCACCAGACACAGAAAAGGGTCAGAGTCAGTTCAGAAGTGTTTCCAAAACAGCCTTGAAAACAAGCATTATTGGCAAAAACTTATTCATGAATCAGAAACCTGAAATAAGAAGAGAAAAAGCTGAGATTGAGCAAAATTGCCAGTCCTATCAAAGCCAAATTTTCCCTGATGAATTCTCTAAGAGTAGGCTTTGGGAACTGGAATATTAATATGCTTTTTCCCAAAGATGAACTCACATATTTCAGTCAAGACAGCTGAGAGTTATTTAATTGCTCATTAAGATTTTGGGCCAAGTCCTGATTTAATTCTTCAATGAGTGCCACAAGAGCCAGGAACATGAAGGATCTCAGACCAAGAACAATTTCATTTAAGAGACACTAAAAGTCCTGAGCTGTACTATTACCTGATATCCATGGGAGGTAGCAATCAAATTGTTTCTCATCCGACAACCCCTCTCACTCCACTCCACCCACCTTCCATGTAGATCCTTCTCCCAATAACACAGCGGTTCCCTCTCATCGGTGCTTTTAGTTACAATAGCCAACTACAGTCCAAATATATTAAATGAAAATTTACAGAAATAAAAAATGTACAATTTTAAATTGCACACCATTAGAACAGTGCTGTGATATGAGCACCTTGGGATATGAATCATCTCATTATCCAGCATATCCACATATTAGTCACTCACTGGCCATCTCTGTTATCAGACTGACTGTCATGTCACAGTGCATGTGTTCAAGTAACACTTATTTTATTTAAAAATGGCCCTCATGTGCCAGGATGATGATGCTGGCCATTCAAATATGCCAAGGAGAAGCCTTAAAGTGCTTCCTTTAAGTGAAAAGATAAACAACAGTAAGATATCCTGAGAGAGACACCACATCCATACAACTTTTATCATCGTGTATCATTATAACTGCTGTATTTTATTGTCGGTTATTGTTGTTAGTCTCTTGCTGTGCCTAATTAATTAAACTTTATCATAGGTATGTACATATAAGAAAAAAACAGTACATGCAGGGTCCAGTAATATCCAAGGTTTCAGGCATCCACTGGGTATCTTAGAAAAGGGAAAACTACTATATATCACCAGTTAAAATTTCCTTCTCCGTGGGCATGGAGCTTTGGAGAAAACTCAGTTAATTCACAAATACTTGGAAGGCAGTTACAGGCTACTTATCAAAGCCAGATTATAGCTAACCCTGTAAAAAGTCAAATCAAAAAAAACTTCCCTTCTTAGAACTAAAAGAAAAGCACTTCCACAAAGTCTGGCTAGGGCCACACTAATGGTCACAGGTGGTGACAGGGAGCCAGGTATGCTCCCTGGCACTGCAAGGGTGGTGGACGGTTTTCTATTTAGTTGAAGCACAGAAATACAAATGTAAATGATTTGGAGAGTCTATTACCTACCTGAGGACATGATTCAAAGGAGCTTATGGGCACTAGAGAACAAATGGAATGGAGAAAGAGTTGGTCATCCATTAAAATAACTGTGGCAGGTCAAAGCCTCACTCCTTGTGACTGCAATGATGGTTTCATCTGGTTAACTTTCCACCGCAACCATCAAACTAGCAAACTGTCATTCCGAAGAATATTTTAATACTAAAGTTACAAGACTAAATCCTCAGAAAGAACAGTGCAGTCATCCAAAATGCCTCTAATTTACGACAACCATACCTTAAAGCCATCCCAAATAAATAATAACTTAATAGTTTCTTCAAATTTTGCAGAGAAGGCTTTCCAGTATTCAGCATTTTAGCAAATTCTTACTTCCAACCTAATTTCCTCCAGCTATACCTTATTCTTATTTCATCATTTGCTGCTATTTATCAATTATATCCTACAATTTTTAGATACTTCAAGTTCTTTTCATCCCCTAAACCAAGGACTATTTCAAATTATCCTATAAGGCTGGGAATGTAGCTCAGTAGCTGAGCACATGCTTACCATGAACAAGGCCCTGGGTTTGGTCCCCAGCACCATAAAACACACACACAAAATAATTCATATAGTTTTTGGAAATATGCCATTTGTTATATGATAAGGTCTTTTTCTTAGAAATATAAGTCCTAAATTTGGAATAGAGAAATTGCAAATGTTAGCTCTCTCCATTTTCTTGTGAAAATAAGAAAACAACTTTCTTAAATAAGAAAACAACTTTCTTAATTCTTACATATAGGGCATCCTCCCCACCCCCACTGCCCTTCATACTGGACAATTTAACCCAGGAGCACTTTATTGGTGAGCTACATCCCCAGTCCTTTTTTATTTATTTATTTACTGATTTACTGATTTTTGAGACAGGGTCTCATTAAGTTGCTGAGGGCTTTGCTAATTTGCTGAGGTTGGCCTTGAACTTGTGACCCTCCTGCCTCAGCCTCCCACATTGCTAGGATTCCAGGCATGCACCACCACAAGCAGCCAGAGGGCATTTCTGAATGAAGAAAAAGAACTGTATAAAGAACACCTTTTTAAATTTTATCCCCCAACTTCTACTATATTACCATGCCAGGACTAGAAGCCTCTCCCAATCCTTTAACAGATTACTAGGCTAGATGACTCCTGGGGCTTCCTGAAGCTAAAAGTCTCTGACACCCACAAAGAGCTTTACATCTCTCTTCTTGCTCAACAAGTCTATGCAGTCTCAATACACACAACATCTGACATCTGAAACCTCCAACCTACATATATTAAGAGATGTGCTTCAGCCAACAACAGTGGCACAGGAGGATCACAAGTTTAAGACCAGCCTCAGCAACCTAGTGAGGCTCCAAGCAAATCAGCGAGACTCTGCTTTAAAATTTTTTTAAAAGCTGTGGATGTGGCTCAGTGGTCAAGGACCCCTGGGTTCAATTCCCAGGACCCAAATAAAGTAAAAAAAATTTAAAAAAAAAAAAAAAAAAAGGAAGAAAAACAGAAAGGAAATGTGCTCCAAACTCAAGCATCTGCTACAATCCTATGCAGTCTATTTCTACATAACCTAGACACCTATTTAGATATCAGTTCCCAATCTAAGAAAGTCTTGTCAATAGCTAAATTCTTCATCATTACATACTCTACTTCCCTGTCTTGATTACTCCTGAATTTAAAAGGTGACAGCATGTTATTAGGATTTCCTACTATTACTAATCTGGAAGTTTAACAATAGGTTCTCATAAAAATACAGAATTTCGATCAGTCTGAAAGGACAGAGCATAAATGGACTAAGATAAGTACTAGAAGAGGCATTAGAGGACTGGGTTTTCTTGATTTGTTTTTGTTTTTTTGGTCCAAGAAGAGTTCAAGGAGCGTACATTAACTTCTCAGGTAGTTAAGTTTCTGCCATTAGAGACAATGCCCATACATCTGTCCTTTCTGTTTCCTTATGCCTGTTGTTTTTTCACAAATCATGACTTTGATACATTATCCTATTACCTGTTGGGTAACTGTTTGTATCTTAAAAACAGATCTTCTACCCTCCTGCCCTAGCCCCTCCCAACTTGTCTTTGCTAATCCTAGATTGTACCTGACTACTAAGCTGCTAAGAACCAGAAATGACAAATGAATCTGGCTTTTCCAGGTGATGGGGGGAGGGAAGACTGTGGGAAAGAAAACAACAAGGGAACAACTGTGAATGATTTCAAACTCATGAAAGCTCAGTGGTAATCCCACACCCCATAATTCATACTAAAGAAATGATCAGAAATACTTAATGATATACCATCATGGATGGTAGTCTCTTTCCTCTCTCACACTCACTGAAAACAATTAGAACTTTTAAAAGTATAAAATATATATATATATATGCATGTTAATTTTTTAAAATGAGAAAATAACCAGCAAAATGTTAGTAGCATGTTGCCAGGGTAAGACACTACTGATTCAAAGATTCAACATTACTTCATGATATACTTAGAAGATAATACAACAGACAAAGTACTATAGTTTGGATCTGATTATATCCCTAAAGGCCCATGTGTAAAAGGCTTCCTCATAAGTTTGACACTTTTGAAAAATGGTGAATGTCTTTAAAAAGTGGGGTCTACTGAATGTAAGTTGCTGGTAGCGTGCCCTCAAATGGGATTGTGAGATGCCAGTCTCTTCCTCTCTTTCTCTCCTGCCCGCCTCCCACCTCTCCCTGCTTCTTTGCTGTCAATGGGTGAACGGGCTTCTTCCACCATGCACTGCTGCAATTATCAAACTATCTCACCACAAAGACCCAAAAGCAATGGGGTCAATCAACCATGAACAAAAACCTCCAAAACCGTGAACCAAAATAAACCTTTTTCTCTTTTAAACTAATCACTCCAGGTATTTTGTTATAGTGACAGAAAATTGACTAATACAAAACTGACTAGTAGATAAACCCATTTTAAAAGATGATAAACTGCAGATCTTAATATTCTATGAAATACAGTACTGATATAGTTATTTGTGGATACATGAACACATAATTAGAGATTCAGCTAAAGAGGGCAAACACAAAGGTGCAGTCTAGTAAAATGGGTCATGGAGAGAAATTTTATGGAATGTTTTATATTCCTTATCCATTTTCCATTTAGGTCTGCTCAAAACTTTCATGAAAATGGCATTATGAGAGAAATCTAATATATAATTCACCATACTCTTCGGGTTATTTTTTTACCTGTTCGCTCTTCATTTTTCTAACATAAAATAGTACCAACATTATGCTGCTGTACTAGAGGAATTCTTTACTTCTTAATATTTCCTAAAGTCCACTCTCAATGACCTGTAGTTCCAATAACAAGAAAGGTTTCTATCCTTTTGAAATTTAGTTCCTCAACACTGAGATTCCCCTACAACCCACCCATCTGTGAAAAACCGATGCATCTTTCGAAACTCAACCCCAAACATGCCCCTCTTTTCTGTCCTCCCCATTAAGATTTTTCTGGGATCTTCCACCTAAGTCCCTTGAAATTATCAATTTCTCATCTAGAATTGTTACAAAGTACTGGTACTTGATATTTACTTCTTAACACCTCCCCATATACAGAAGTCTGCAACCTATAGAATCTTTAAGAAGAACTGTTTTTGTCTTTAGGATTGTTATTTGGTTTTGTTTATGTTTTCCAAGTGCCTAGTGTGGTGCTTAACCCAAAGTATTCAAGTGTTTGATGAAATACTGAAAGCAAATTACAAACACAGGCAATACAACCCAGATGACAATAATTAAATAATCACACCCACATCTTGAGTGCAGTTAAAATACTTTTGAAAGATAAAAAGTATGTCAAAGATCTTTGAAAATATGAATCAAATCTATATAAGTCCCTTGCTACAAAATCTATAATTATATTTCTTAATCATATTTTACAGCAAGAACATATTCAAGACTCAGTTAATGGTTGGATTTTACATACAAAATATCTGTTGTATTTAAATTTCTTTTAATTGGCAAAATTCTCTTAGGGAACTCTAAATCCCACACATGATTTTAAGACAGTTTTTAGCTAATTGGCTCCTAGAATAATTAACATATATACAGAAACCTAAACAACATATCTTATTGTCAAGTAAGTTATTTACTATGATATACAGCCACTTGTTTATTTCTTACATGCTCTAAACATAAAAAACCATGAAATGTCACCACCATAATAATATTGTGCAGAACACAAAGTCATTTAAATCATTGATCACATAGGAAAGGATATACAGTATATTGCTAAGTTTAAAAAAAAAAATCCTTTTTTTTTTTTTTTTTTTAGTGGTACTGGGGATTGAACCCAGGGCCTTGTGCTTGCAAGGCAAGCACTCTACCAACTGAGCTATATCCCCAGCCCCCTATTTTTATAAAGGAATATATATATATGCATACATACATATGTACATATATGTCATATGGAAAAATAGCATACATAAAAAGCTGGAAGTCTACAAAACACACTTTTACAATGATTTCCCACTGGAAGTAGGACTGGGAAATAAGAGATTTTATCACTTTTAAAATGAAAAATCAATGTCATTGATTATAGCACGGTTCACCCAACAGACTTGTGCACAACACTTTTTGACCAAGTCAAAATAAAGACACAAGGATAAGAATGTATGTCCACAAGCAGACACACATATTCTTTTCAACCATAAAGTAACACTTCACACCCATCAAGATCATACATCTCCTGAAATGCATTTTGGTCTACCATCAGTTATATTCAAGTGCTGAGTTCTCCATTTCTGTGTTTGCAAAATGGTATCCCCAAACTCTCAAACACTTTCAATATGAATGACCACCAATGCTAGTATAATTCAAAACCATTTTTGAAATGGTGATTATATAATAAAAAAAGAGGCCCAAGTATTTACTTGAAGTTTATCATCTATCTAGAAAAAAAGAAGTCAGTCCACTGAAAAAGTAATAGAACCAGAACTAAGGTTATATTTTAAAAAATATTTTCCTTACATGGCAGGTATAACTACTTTCTGAGTAACTACTTTTCAAAATCTAATAGAATAGATGATCCCATTTATAAAACCAACAAAATTCAAAGACCAGTAATTTTACTCTTTTTATATCATCAATCTTGTTGATTGAGAGAAAACTGGGAATAAATAAAACCCATGTGTTGTATTTGCATCATAAGTGTCCCCGGAAGGCCCGTGTGTTAAATGTTGTGTGTTAAATGTTTGGTTCCTAGAGAGATGCTATTCAGAAGTGGTAGAACTTTGAAGGGGTAGAAACTAGCAGGAGGTCTTTGGGTTATTGGAAGCATGCCTTTGAAGGGATCGTGGTTCCCTAGTCTTTTCCTCTTTCTCTTTTTGGCTCCCTGTCCATAAGGTGAGAGGTTTGCTCTGCCATATGCTCCTTGCATGTTGTATTGCCTTCACACAGGTCCAAATCAATAGGGACAATCAAACCTACAAAACTATGAATCAAAATAAACATTTTCTCTTTATAAGTTGATTTATCTCAGGTATTTGTTAGTGATAGAAAGTTAACTAACATACCACTTAACTAACCATTACATTTTTTAATAAAACCACCTTTGCTTTAGAAATGTTATAGAAATACCTTCATGATTATCAATTAAACTGGGATAACAAAATGGAATTGTTAATCAGCCTATGAGAAAACAAATTCTACACAAATTTATCTCTGTTAATCAGGTAGAATTAGGGCAGAAACTAAAAATAATCTGAATCTGGTGCACGGAAGTTACAAAGCAGGGTTTTAATAATACTAAAAGGTACCGTACCTCATCTTTCATTTCTTCTGGTTCACTAGGTATAAGAAAGAGAAAAGATAAGAGTGCTTCTTAGAAAGTCACTGTTTCTGTTTACCTTTAATTCTAACTGTCCTGAGCTAAAATTATTCTGCTGTCTAGCAAAACCATAGGGCCTTAATTATTACGATGAAATGCCATTCATGCCCAACCTATCACTCAGATATTTACGAAACAAATGAACAAATGCAGCTAGAAACCTGTCCTTGGAGAAGCTTGTGATGACTCCTAAGCTGGTTTAACATGCTACTAACTAAAGTCTTGTTTTTCCATGCCAAAAAAGTGAAAAAAATTTTTCGATATTCCCTAACCAGTACTACTTACTACTCCACTCCCCTGACACAAGGAAGATCACTGTTTGCCCCATTCTAGGAAAGCAGTCAATATGTTCCAGGAATTTAGTTATTAGATGATAACTTATAACTCATAAACCATACCACAATCCACATTTATGGAACAACTCACTTTTAATAAACTAATTTCAAAGCAACCATGTGGGCATATGAGACATCAATATCCATAAGAAAGGTATTCACTGTCAAAAAAGAAAAAAGAACTATTCCTACCAAACTTTAGTACCCATAGACTAAACATCCAAGATGAGAAATAAAAAGATCTGAAGAAAAGCCAAGTTGAAAAAAAAAAAATATATATATATATATATGAAAGAGATTAATATAGTAAAACCCATAATTTAAATTTCAAAGCTTTTACTTTTATTTTTTGCTTCAATGGCATAGTTATCCATGTTAAAAATAAGTTATATCAATATATCCCTGGCTTCCAATTCTGCAGCTAAAGAATAATCGATGTACATAAGGCAGGTAAAGTTACTTATTAATTCCTTAGAAAATTAAATCTGATAACTATAAAGCAAGTATTCCTCCCTACCCTTGGGTCTCATCCCACTCAGGTCTTGAAGGTTAAGTGCTTTCTAAGGTAAAGATTACAAAAGCAAATGCATCAAGTCAAATTCACAAAGATAGAAAATGGAAAGGTAGTTGCAGGGGCCAGGTGGAGGAGAAAATGTGGAGTTACTGCTGAATGGGCACAGGCAGGCTTTCAGTAGGGGATAATGAAAAAGTTCTGATATGCATAGGATGATGGTTTCCCAACAGTGTGAATGTGTTGAAAACCACTAAACTGTACACTTACGAACAGTGAAAATAACAGGTCTTATTATGTATCTTTTACTATAATGAAAAATTTTTGAAAATTAATAATCAGACTGGTGATCCAAACTGAATGACAAATTGAACCCCCTTTACCAGCAGGAAAAGACTAAAAATTTGTCAGTAATTTTAAGATTTTAAATAAAGAGTGCTAATCATTTCCCTGAGTATTGACTGATCATGGGAGCAAGAATGACAACTTCCTCAATAAATTAAACAAATATGATACTTTTAACTTATTCTGATAATATGAATAAACTCTTCAAAGTCAGTTAAGAAAAAGCAATGCAGAATCTGACTCAAAGAGCTGCTAAAAGGTTTGTTCTCCTGAAACGAAATTTGGAAAAGAAGGTTCAAATTCAGTTTAAAAGTGGTTCAAGGAATAAATGCCCACTTTTCTATATCAGTAATTGAATTGCCAGGTGAGCCTGCAAAACCTACAGAAAGATCAAATGGGGGAAGCGGACATGTTGATCCTCTATTTAAACAGAAGGTAATCTTGAAAGGACTGACCATGTGTACGCCCAGCCAGTTCTTGCACTGCAATTCAAAGGCAGCAAAGCAAGCAAAGCACCGTGGCAGAAAGTGTTTCAACCACTTAGCTCAAAAGCATTATTTCATTTTATCCTTTCTTAGAAGGAAAGATAGACAGATATTTTTGGACATCAAAATTTATGTTAGAAAAAGCAAGGACAATGCCAAAACGCCATCTATAAAAGAAAGGAAATGACAAAGTGAACACTATTCTACCAAGTAGATTCAACAAACTCATTTCGTCTGGCCTAACATAGGATGGAGTGAGAAAGCAGGAAGGTGGGGGCTGAGCAAGCCAATGTAATGTAGAGAGTATAGAGAAAAATGAATTGTAAAAAAATTTTCAATAAGGGAATCCCTGATCTAAACAGATTTCACATCTATAAAAGTAGGCCAACTAAATATCCTACAAATCTTCATTAGAAGGTCAATACCTTTTCAAAGATCTTAACATCACAAAGATGAAGATTTATACTCTATCCTGGCAGGTCTTTAACAGGTTCAACAGAATCATTAAAGGAATACTTAGATTTGTTCTTCAGAAAAACATCCCTAAGTAGCAGAACACTGGGTTACCATCAGATTGCCACAGTCTGTGGCCAAGGTTCAGTAGTGAATGACGGGTTATGATCTGGATATGAAGTGTTCCCCAATAAGCTCTGGGGTGAGACAACGCAGAAAATGTTCAGAGGTGCAAGGATTAGGTTATGAGGGCTATAACCTAACCGGTGGATGGATCCATTTGATGACTTAATAATTAGGAGGATTAACTGGGTGGTAACTGTCATGCAGGTAGGGTGTGACTGGAGGAAGAAGGTCACTGGGGGCATGTCTTTGTGTTTATATTTTGTCCCTGACACCTCACTCTCTCTCTCTCTTCATTTCCTGGCTGTCAGGAACTGAGCAGCTCTCTCCCATCATGCCCTTCCTCCATCACATTCTGCCTCACCTTAGGCCCAGAGCTATGGAGTTGGCCAACCATGTACTGAAACTCTGAAACCATGAGTCAAAAAAAACTTTTCTTCCTCTAAGTTGTTCTTCTCAGGTATTTTGGTCACAGCAATAAAAAGCTGACTAACACAGGACACCACCCTGACAAAGATAATAGGAACATTCCTCTGCTGGTTCAGATGGTTAGTTTTAACTCAATTATCACAACATATTATACTTATCATCTATCTTCAAGTACAAGTTACAGAAGAAATAGCTAAGAACACATAAAAGACCAATAAATCCCCCCAAAAAAGTACAAAGCAAAGCAATTCAAAGTTTGTGTTCCAATGACAATGGGTCTGTCGTGTTTTCTTCTTATATAAACAGGAAGCTATTTTATCTTTGTGATTTGATGAAAATCAAAAGTAGGAAGTAAGGTGAGAGGAAACTACAGGTGGTATGTAATTACAAGCAGGTGTCAAAGACATTTAAAAAGAGAGAAGACTATACAACAGTTACCAATTCAGAAAAAGAACATGAATAAATTCAAAAGAGAAATTACATTCAAGCTATCAACCAATGTTGGTACTCAGATCGAAGGCAAATCATAAGGTCCTTAGGGTACAAAAAAGGAAGAAACAGTGCCGACCTTCATGGACCTTACAGTTTATTCTGTGCTCCTCAAAGATGAAAAGATGCTCCTCATCATTGCTGTCATCTCCATGGCTGCTACTCACCAACATTAACTGAGCACCATGACAGGCAGACTTCTAAGGCTTCCCTGTGATTCCTGTCCTCTGATTATTCCATCAAACACTAATCTAATATGGTTATGAAGAGAATTTGAAAATATATTAAAGTCACTAAGTCACTGACTACAGAATATAGAGATTGACTTGATTATCCAGATGGTCCAAATCTAACCATGAGACTTTGAAAACAGAAAATTTTCTCCAGGGAGATGTGGAACAATAGGGAGTCAGAGAGATTCCCAACTGAGAAGGACTTATCACACCACTGGTGGCAAGGTAAGGGCCCACACGCTTCAACCAGAGAGAAGCCTCCAGTTACTAAGGGCTAGCCACATTACAGTCCACAAAGAAACAGACACCTCGGTCCCACAAACACAAAGAAACAGATTCTGCCAACAATCTGGGTTGAGTGATCTTGAGAGTAGATTCTCCCCAGAGTCCACCAGACAACACCTGGATTTCAGTCTCATGAAAGCAAGGGCAATCAATTGAGCCAATCCCAGCTTCTGATCCACAGAATCATGAGATAAAATACCATTTTGAAGCCACTGAGTGTGCCGGTTGGCTATGGCAGCAATAGAACATTAATGCCAGCACTTACTATATGAAAGTATTTGGACACAGTAATCCATTTAATTCTAAATCAGCCCTGAAAAGTTACAACCTTCCATTTTACAGATGAGGACTAGAGAGTTTAAACTGTTCAAGAACATACACCATTTACTTATTTACAAGAAAGTTAATTTGTCCATAACATTTATAACATGAGTTGAAACTTTCATCTGGTATCAGACAAAATTTCACTCAGTGAGGAAATAATCTTTTCTGTAAAAGTCAAAAAGAAAGAAAAAACTTTAAATAACATAGTTTAAACTATAAACCAAATTAAAGTGATACTTTAATATCTTTATGCCAAAATGTACAGTCAACCTGATGGGGGGAGAATACATTTATTAAGAAGAAATTCAAACCTACATAATTATGGCTTCCTACACCTTAAAAAAAAAAAATCAAACTATTCAGTCAATAAAAGGTTAAATTTTAATGTAGATTCAGTTTTCTTTTTATTTTAATCCATGATACATTTTACATATGGTATCACAAAAAGAAAACAAGTTAAGGTGACTAGAACAGACATATGAAGTTTCATAAAGGAAAAACAAGAAACTACCACCAATAATAGCCACACTATTTAGTCACGTATATCCAAGTTCCAGAAAACAGAAAATTCCAAATAAAGGCAATGATGGTAAAGAAAAAAACTGGGAGAAAAATGCAAGCCAGGAGTGAAGGCTGATATTTATTTTATGAGAAGTACAGTCAACCACTTGCAATTGCTGTACATGATGAATAAAATCTGCTTCCTAGACCTCTAAGGATTATCGCTAAAGACTTAAAAAATTAAAAATTAATTTGAGTTTCTGTTCTCTAAGAGAAATTCATTCAAAACTCAATTCAGAAACCATCAAGTATCACTTCCCAATACAGTAACTAGCAAAAAATACAAAGGGGAAAAATAATACCTGGGGAGAAAATCCTTAATCACATGTACACCTGGAACTGGATCAACCAATAGCACTGTTCTCCAGTGTTAATATTTTCTTGTGTGACCCTTAATGATGAAGTACTGATTCCAAGAATATGAGTCAAAGATGGCAGGTCTTTGGCTGATGGATAATGAGGCAAATGTAATTTCCTCTTATATAAACCAGCCTTGGATTTCCACCATGTAATTTGAATTTATGTTGTTAAATGCTGTTTTACCTATGAATGGCACAGTCATGTTGTTTTAGTTTTCAGTAATCTTTTTTTTTTTTTTAAATAGCCTATTTGGGTTGGGGGGACAGAAACTATTTCTAGCCTAAGACATTTAAAAGAAAACTTCAAATCCAGTGAGCATTAACAATTTTAATGTCCTATTTTTAAAGCCTCCTACACCTTTGTCATTAGGAATTCTGCATATGCATTGGCATTGATCATTAATTTGCAGGTGTTCCTATGTAAATTGCACATACCTATTTACATTTTTTCAAAGGCTAGTAGCATACTAATTATAATTTAGAATATGTAGCAACAAGGTATTTTTTAACCATAAAACTGAATGGGGCAGGAAAGAAGTTCAGACGCACTTTGGTCATGGTCTAGAGCTTAAGTTGGAAGGCAGTTTCACAAATATTCATTTTATTGTTTTTCTTTATAACTTCACATTACCTATATTCTCCTATATATTACCAGTATATTGCATAATTTAAGTGAACAAGGTGATAAAATTGAAAATTAAGGGGATAAATTTTCTTCAAAATACAGTTAGAGGGGCTGGTTTGTGGCTCAGTGGTAGAGCGCTTGCCTAGCATGTGCGAGGCACTGGGTTCGATCCTCAGCACTACATAAAATAAACAAACAAGAGTAAAGGTATTGTGTACATCTACAACTTAAAAAAAAAATTAAATACAGTTAGAAACATAAATATAAAATCATGAAAATAGCACTTTGTTGCTTCCCACATACACATTAATTCCATTTAGTTAATTTCCCCCCACATATTAACATATAAATGAATGCCTTCAGTTTAACAGAAAAATGTTCTTTCTGGA
This sequence comes from Sciurus carolinensis, assembly GCF_902686445.1. Classification (NCBI taxonomy): domain Eukaryota; kingdom Metazoa; phylum Chordata; class Mammalia; order Rodentia; family Sciuridae; genus Sciurus; species Sciurus carolinensis. Next base: position 50,529,331 of record NC_062226.1, on the reverse strand, counting down.
CATTTTAACTATTGAGAAGAGCACAAGATAGCTATAATCAAGGAAAATTAGAATCCATTTAAAATCTAACATCTCTAACTTTCTAAACTAAAGAACTTTAGTAGAAAATAGCTTGTAGATCTGGTCCTAAAAGCATCTGTTTAATTTTGTTTTTACTAGCTTTACATTGACTGCTAAAAGATTCTTTAAAATGCTTCCAGTCAACTTTAAGTTTAAGGTTATTTTTAACCTTATGGAATATCTAGGAGGGATTTATGACATTAATTGATTGTCTTATCTCTAAAAATTGACCAAGATTGAATATTACAATTCAGTCTACAGTCTGAATTGTGTGCTAGTCTCTAAATTTTTTCTACTACAGCTATTAGTCTCAATTCTAATTTGTTTGTATTTTTGTTTAGTAAATCACAACTAACTCAATATGTTGTACTAAATTAAGTTCATAAGATTAGAGATTAAACATTATAAACTTGATCTTATTATTAGAAACTATCTTTAAGTATTCTCCTAGTCTTGTTATTAGGAAAGTACTGTTTAAGAACATTTGTTGCAAGATATTGCCTCACTCCAGTAAGAATAAATATCATCAAAACAACAAAAGATCATAATTAAGTTGGTTTCATTCCAAGGATGCAAAGATTATCCAACATATGTGACTTAATAAACAAAATTCCTCACATAAATGGCATTAAGAACAAAAACTGCATAATTAAATGTAATCCCCATCAAAATACCAATGACAATCCAAGCTAAATCTGAAAGTAAACTTAAAAATATATATACCAATAACATTCTTCACAGAACTGGGGTGGGGCCGGGGGAAGAATCCCAAGACTCATATGGAAGAATAAAAGACCCAGAATAGCCAGAGCAATTCTAAACAAAAGGAGTAATACTGGAAGCATCCCAGTACCCAATTTTAAATTGTACAACAGAGCTACAGTAACATAACAGCAAGGTACTGGCATAAAAGCAGACACATAGCCCAATGGAACAGAAGACAGACAGACACACACACACACACACACACACACACACATGCACGCACTCACAAACACAATTCACGTACGCACACAGTCCACACAAATATAAGCATCTGATCCTTGACAAAGTTACCAAAAACAATCTTGGAGACAAGACAATCGTTCCAACAAACGGTGCTGAGAAAAACTAGATATCCATAGGTAGAAGAATGAAACTAGATCCCTCTCTCATTCCCTGCATGAACGTCAACTTGAAATAAATCAAAGACCTAGGAACTAGACCAGAAACGTTGCTACTGCTAGAAGAAAACATAGGGTCAACATTCCAACACAGAGGTAGGAGGCATAGACTTCCTCAGTAAGACTCTTAAAGCTCAGGAATAATACCAAGAATTAGTAAGTGGGAAGGCATCAAATTTAAAAGGTTCTGCAAAGCAAAGGAAACAAAAGCCTCAAGAGAGAGCCTATGGAATGGCAAAAAGTCCTTGCCAGCAACTCTTCCTACAAAGGATTAATATTCAGAATATATAAAGAATTCAAAAAACTTATTACTCTCCCCCCCAAAAAAAACTTAATAACTCACATCAATAAATGAACTAAATGAACATTTCACAAAAGAATATAAATGATCAACAAATATATAGAAAACATGTTCAACATCTTCATCAATCAGGGAAATGCAAACCAAAACTCAATGAAATGTCATCTCACCCCAGCGAGAATGGCAGTCATCAAGGACACAAATAATAACAAATGCTGGTGAGGATTCAAGGGAACGCAGGGAAGGAGCACCAACTGCAAATTAGTACAACACTATGGAAATCTTACAGGGGTTTCTCAAAAGACTAGGAATGAAACCATCATTTGACCCAGGTATATTTATCTAAAAGAATTAAAATCAGCATACTACAGTGATGCATGCGTGCCCATGTTTATGGCAGCACCAGTCATAACAGTCAAATTATGGAGCGAGCCTAGGTTTCCATCAACAGATAAGTAAATAAAATGTGGTATCTGAACGTAAATTTAAAAAATATGTATACCAATAACATTCTTCACAATTAAGTTCTATTCAGCCCTAAAGAAGACCAAAAACTTACATCATTTGAAGGAAAATGGATGGAACTTGGGCGTATTCTGGTAAAGAAAATAAGCAAAATTCAGTAAATCAAAGGTCATATAGTTTCTTATATGTGAAAGCTAAAGAGTAAAAGGGGAGTAGGGAAATCTCCTGAAAATAGAAAGAAAGGAGATCAGTAGAATAGAAGAAATGGCAGTGTCTCAAAATTAAAAAAGAAAAAGGACATTGAAAGGGTGTTCACCATAAAGAAATGATACATGTTTAGGAGATACATATGTTTAAGCTGATTTAAACATTAAACAGAGAAAACAGGAGGGGAGGGAAAGAGGTGGTACTGGGGAATTAAATTGACAAAATTATGTTATATACATTCATAAATATGTCACAATGTATCCCCACAGGTATGTATAATTAAAATGTACCACTAAAAAGTAACAAATTTTAAAAAGATAAAGTTGGTAGGGATGTAGAGGAAAGGGATCCCTTACACACTGTTTGGTGTGAATGTAAATTAGTACAGTCATTGTGGAGAAGAATATGGAGGTTCCTCAAAAAATTAAAAATAGAACTATCAAGTGATCTAGCAATCCCACCACTGGGTACATATATAAAGGAAATAAATGAAATTAATACGTTAAAGAGACAACTGCATTCCCATGTTCACTGAAGCACTATTCAAAATAGCCAAGAAATGGAAACAACCTAAATGTCCATCAACAGATGAATAGATACAGCAAATGTGGTATACATACATAAGGGAATACTATTCAGCTACAAAAATAAATAAAAATCTGTCTTCTACACTATGGATGGAACTAGAGATCATTGTTAAGTGAAATAAACCAGGCACAAAAAGACTACAAACACACAGTTTCACTCATACGTGGAATGGGGTTGGGGGATTGATCTCGTAAGAGTAGAGTAGAACAGGGGTTACCAAATTCCAGCTACTCAGGATGCTGAGTCAGGAGGGTCAAAAGTTTGAGGCCAGCCTCAGCACCTTAGTGAGACCCTATCTCAAAAAATGAAAAGGGCTGATGAATATAGCTGAGTGATAAATTGCCCATGGTTCAATGCTGGGAAGGAAGGGGGAGGATAAAAGAAGAGAGATTACAGGCAAGAGGAGGGGATGTGATGGGAGCAATAAATTCTGATGTCCTCTTATTACACCGGACAGCAATCATGTACTATATATTTCAAAAGCTAGAAACAGCAGGGTGTGGTGGCACACACCTGTAATCCAAAACACTTGGGAGGATCGTGAGTTTGAGGCCAGCCTGTCACAAAATTAAAAAAAAAAAAAAAAAAGAAAAGAAAAGAAAAGAAAAGAAAGAGGACTGCAGATGTAGCTCAGTGATATACCATTCCTGGGATTAAACCCCAGTATATTAAAAAAAAAAAAAAAGGATGTGAAAATGTGTTTTCCATACAGAAATGATGCCTGGTTGAGGAGACAGATGTGTTTAATGTGATTTAAACTTTACACAATGTATTAAAACATTACATGGTACCCCCATTAATATGCATAAATTTTATGTTCTTAAAATCAGCTATAAAACAAATTTTAAAAACCATTTGCTATATAAACAACTCATATTTCCCCAAAAAGCATCTACTAATACATTGAACAGGTGTTACATGTATTTTTTAAAAGATAGAACCAAGTTAATCTGACCTGTTCAACTCCAGCTTAGCTTTTAACACCTAGTCATAACATCCTATCTTGTAACACTCAGGAAGGGTTAGGATTTCTTTGCAAATAGTCCCTCAATTTCATAGACTAGCTTTTAAGGAAAGATTTCCTATAAAAATATGAATGTCAGTGCTGGCATTCAGATCTGAGGAGAAAATTCTGACCCAAAAAAAAAAATTACATATAGATGTTAATTGGTCTTATGAATCACAGAAAGACATAATAATTCACTTAAATGTCTGAAAATGTATATTTGGATCTGAAATGCCCCCCAACGTCTGTGTGTGGCTGACTTGGTCCCCAGTCGGTGGTAGAAACTTCAGGAGGTAAAGTCTAATTGAAGTAAGTAGGTCCATGGGGTGTGTCCTTGAAGGGTATATCTTGTCCCTGGTCTCTTCTTCTCTCTCCACCTGTCCCCCTACCCCGCTCCTCCCCCAACAGCATGAGGTGAGCAGTTTCACTGCACCACGTACTTCCCGCCATGATGTTTTTCATCACAAGCCCACAGTCATGGGGCTAATCAGTTATACTGAAACCTCTGAAAGCATGAACCAAAATAAACCTTTCCTCAAGTCGTTTTCTCAAGTATTTTATCATAGCAACAGAAAGCTGACTAAAAGAAGGAATGGTCAACTAAGTGATATTCCTTTTATACTTTTATAAACGGAATATGATGTAGCCACCCAAAGTAATGTTGACTTGCTCAAAATAAAAAGGTAAAATTAAATGGGAAACACTTTGTTACAGAATATGTAGAAAAAAAGAATAGGATAATCACAATTTTAAAAACTGTAAAAATATTAGAAATTACATTAGTTTTTTTATTATCTTTTCCCAAATGATATGTAATACATATGTATAATTTTTTTCATCAATAACACCAGTTATTTTCCAACTGCTAATACTTTAAAATACACTATCATCTTAATCCCCATGAAGAACCTAGGTCCTATCTTACTTTTCTGGAATGTATATTTCCAACATACTCAATCATCTGAAATACGGATGAAGAATTCTCAGAAAGTAATAGCCTTGGTCTTTTGGAAGGAATATTAATTTACCAAGTGCTCATTTATTGCCTAGATGATGAAGTCAAGCTGAAGACTATTAAAATATCACAGTGAAAAATGCATTTGACTACCTATGATCATTACAGCAGATAAACACAACTTTGCTTTGAGGATCCCTGGGAAGTTCTTTTCCCCCTTGTGTCAGAATCGTAAGTAGCCTGCAGCACACCTGCGTGATTTCTGTGTTCCATCAAATCATTCTACAGAAATCGACTTTTGGTTGCATCTTTCATCGTGCCTCCTGAGGGACAGCATGCATGCACTGATACAGAAAACAATAAAGATTTTGTCAGCTCTTTTTCGTTTTAAATCTTCAGTTACACTATCAAGGTTCAACTTAAAATTAATGATTATTAGGTTATTTTAAGAAATGAACAGGGAGGAGGGGAGAAGAAGGAGAAGTACCAGGGATAAAATAGAGTAAATGAAATTCCACACACGTATGATTATGTCAAAATGAATCCAACCATTATGTATAACTATAACGTACTAATAAAACCATAAATAATTTTTTTAAAAATAAGCAGGCAATTCCTTGAAATATTTAAATTCTTTCCCCTTGAACATTTTTCCCTAACCTCAAATTTATATTGCAATGATATCTCAGATATAATCCGATTGCCTGAAGTTTTCTTTTAAAAATATTCAAAACCAACCTAATTTTACTTGGTACAATTTTACCAACATTTTCAGGCTGCCCACTTTAAATGGTTTTTAAAAATGGTGATAGTTGAAAAATATTTTCTAATTAGTTTTCCATTTTCATCCTTGAAACAGACACGTTTCCCCTTCATAAACACTTCTTTAATATTAAAATCTTGTTTAAAAATTCCAATTAACCCTAAGTTTGTTATTTTAATATTCACAACTCCTTTAATTCCACATGAGAGACATTTTGTTTGCAGCACTAGGGACAGAACCTAGGGCCTTGTGCATGCTAGGTAAATGCTCTACCACTGAGGTATACATCTGGTACTTAGTTTATAATTTACAGATGCCAAATGGATTTTTCCAGGAAAAAGAAGCAAGCTCACGATTATCATCTACAGATAATACAAGATGATTTTTTTTTTTCCTCCTAGGGAAATCTGCATCAGATAGGGGTTGGCTTTAAACTGACCACTTTCATTAATTTGAAAAAATGTAGTATATTTACAACTAATTAAATGAGAAATGCCTGTACTTCAATCCTGCTAAACCACTACCACGCATGCTACTTAATGAACAGGAGTCTAACACTATCTTTTGTTCTCAAAATAAAAACTGGGTATATATGAAGACAATCATTTTATCTGTGTCTACCACACTCACTCTAAAATGTAAGTGTGGGCAACCACACCAAAATTTACACTCAAAAGTCTGCTCCCTTGCTTTTGAGAGATCTGAAAGTCAATGACATCAGCATCACCTGGGAGCATATCAGAACTACAAAGTCTCTGGCACCACCCTGGACCTACTGAATCACAATCTGCATGGAAGGAGGTACCCAGGTCATCTGTTTGCACATTAAAGTTTGAGAAGCACTGGTCTAGAGGTTAAAGGAGAAGGCTTGTGCTAAGTTGTAGGAAAACTGCAGAAATCACTCAGCAATGAGTAAGTCATTCCTAGAGATTGGTGCTAAATCGTTTAATTAAATCATGCCTTTCTGCAAAGATTTTTTTTTAAAAATGCATGTGACTGATGCTTAGTACCTGGTAACAGAATTTTCATACATTTCCAGAACTGGCTATTTTTTAATAACATGCTGAAAATAGGTACATCTGTTCTCCATTCTCTATTAAGAAAGCATTCCTGTGAAAGAATTTTCCTCTCCTTTTCAACCCTACACTGGGTCTTGTGGATGAAATCTATTTTTAATTTTTCCAAGTAAAAGAAACTTAATATAAGAATTTTAACTGACATATTTCAAAAAGCATTTGTTTGCCTTACAAATGAAAAAATGTGCTTGTTTAGGACAAATAGAGAGCCTCTATCAGGGTCCCTGCACTCACAGTAGTCAGTAAGTTATACTTGTAACAAAGGGTCCTCAGACTTCTCAGAATTTTTCATAAGAAAATATCAAATAGCAGGCTCCTGGGAATTTGTAATACAATCTGACTCACAAAAGTACAATTCACACAACTTTCTGGAGGTGTGTCCCTTATGTAACATGGTACACCTGTACTGACTTGGGCTCTGTTAGTCCACAGATTCTTAAACAAGATGTTTTCTATAAAGGACTTCAACTATAGCCTACCCCAAAAAGTGTTCTGGGAATAACTTTATCCCTCTACAATCATAGCCTTGTTCTAAACAGAGCCCTTAAGTAAATTAAATCTTTACAAAAACATACTTTTTTGTTTGTAAAGAAAGAAACATTTCCTGAATGCTAGGGAATGTTTCCTTGAGAAACTGTTTATGTTACTGTGTTGAAAGGTGTTTATGTTGCTATAAACACCTTCCTTGTAAGAGGGGATGCAGAGTCTCCCCTTTGTTTATATTGTAATCAGCACTGATTCTGGAAAGATCTACCTTTATTCCTCATGCCTGAACTTAGACTCCATTCTAACCCAATTAGATCACTCCTAATGATGTTCTGTTATTTTTTTATTAGCATAATACACCCATTACAGAGCAGTGGACCTTAGGTTCATAATAAGCACAATTACCAAGCCTATTAATTAGGAGGTTTGGTGGTTTATACTATGTGGACTTGGTTAACCTGGCACTACATTTCCTGGATTCTGCTTTCCTATATGATTCCAGGTAAAAGTCGATCTTCCCACATCCCTCCTGGACCGTTTTACTTCACCAAAATCTACCATGAAATCTTAAGATTTAATTTCTGTAAGTCCCTGACTCCATAACTCATAACAGTTCCTCTTCCATGACTAAACTCCAACTGAACCCAAGACTTAGTTTACTTATTAGGTCAAGGTTTAAATGTTTGCTTGCCATTACAGTTATCATGCAGCCTGTAGTAAATGGCAAAGCAAGCATCACCTTCTGATGCTCAGTAGACAGAAGAGGGCCTGGAGTTTAAATCCTCTTCACAATGCTGCATTTTCTATGTATAACTTTTTTTATTTTCTTTTTGTTCTGGTTTGAGACATTGACATTTTTAAAACTCACATATTTAAAGTGACACAATTGGATATGTCTTGCAATATATCCACACCCAATAAACCACTGCCACCATCAAGACAGCGAGCAAATCCAATCAACCCAAAAAAAAGTTCCCTCAGGACTCTTGGTAATCCTTTCCCTTCCCAGTGCTGCCCAACTCCCATCTTCAGGCAACCACTATCTGCTTGCTGTTCATATAATCACTCTCCATTTTCTAGAATGGTATATATGTCAATGTACGGAATCATACAATAGGCACTATTTGAGGAGGGCTCCTAGTTTCTTTAACTCAACATAGTAATTATTTTGAGAATCATCCACAGTGCTGTGTGAAATCAATAGTTCATTCCTCTTTATTGCTAAGGAGTATCTAATTAAGTGGACAAACCACAATTTATTTATCCATTCACCTGCTGGTGGACATTTGGGTTTCTTCCAGTTTGGGGTTATAATGAATAAAGTTCCTTTGAATTTATATAAGTACACAGGTATTTACATGGGCATATGCTTCAGTTCTCTTGGGTAAATACCTATGAGTAGATTGCCAGGGACCTACGTGCTAAGAAACTGAAAAATTGTTTTCCAAAGAGACTGTATCCTTTTAAGTGTCCATGAGCAACATACAAGAACTCCAGTTCTCCATCCTTACAGATATTTAGTATGGTCAGTCTTTTAAATTGTAATCATTCTAGTGGGACTATAATAATACCTACTCCTAATTTTAACTTGCATTTGTTAATGACTTATAGCAGTGAGCACTGTAATTATGTGATATCTGGGTGTCCCCTTTGATTAAATCTGTTCAAATATCTTATGCATTTTTTAAACTGAACTGACTTCTTACTGATTCATGGATTTTTTTTAAATATATACTCTTGACTCAAGCCTTTGTCAGATATATACTTAACAGATATTTTTTGCCCAGGAGGTGGTTTATCTTTTTATTTACATAACTTGGAAGATCAAAATAATTTCATTTTTCCTAACATGAGGCACTGTATTATTTTCCTAGGTCTGCCATAACCAAGTACCACAAAACAGCAGAAATTTAACCATTTTATGCTACAAGTCCTAAAGTCAAGTGTCAGTAGAGCCATGCTCCCTCTGAAGACTACAGAAAAGAATCCTTCTCTGACTCTTCAGACTTCTGGTAGTACTGGCGATCCCTGGCATTCCTTAGCTGTGGCATCATAATTTCAATCTCTGCATCCATTGTCTTCTCCTCTGTGTGTCTCTGCATCAAAGACATTCATCAGGGAACTCAGGGCCCACACTGATCATAATGATCTCATCTTAAATAGATCACATGGCCAAAAGAAGGACTCCTACATCTATGTCTGAGGACACAATTCAACCTTCAACAGGCATTCACACTAATATTTTTTAAAAAGCACACTATGGGTAATGGGAAGTGATCCATGTATGGGGAAAGTCAGTAAAGGGGTATTTCTGTACCTTCCTCTCAATTTTGCAATGAATTCAAAACTGCTCTAAAAAATACTTTTTTAAAAAGCACAGTGAACAATAAATTATTCAACATAAGTTCTGGCCTCCTTGAAACAAGCTATTTTAGCTTCGTTTACTTTTCTCAGAGATGTCCCCAAAATTATTTGCAGAATTTGCCCATGATCTTACTTCCCCAAAACCCATGCATTCCTGGCATGTGTCAGATTAGTTTAAGAGGCTACCCCGAGCTATCCCTTCATTACCAACTTCTGGATAAAGACCCATGAAAAGGAAAATAAATTTGTTGCTTTACTGTCTCTTTTAAGAATTCTCTTCAGCTGTCCCCCAGCTAGGATACAAAAATGCAGGGGAACAGGTTGAATGCAGTAACAACTCTAAATCTGCACTCAGAGATGTGTCTGATTCCAGTCCTGTCTTCCTTCCATTCTAACTAAAAGAAAATAAAAATGTTTCTCTGAAGAAACTTGTTCCAATTGTCTATTGCTGCATAATAAACCACGCTCAAAAGTACTTTAAAACAACAGCCATTTTACTCTTCCATGCTTTCAGGGTCAGGAATTTGGGGAGGTGTGACCGAGTAGTTATGGCTCATGGTTTCTCCTGGAGCAGTGAGGGGCTAAGACACTAAGGCTGGCTGGGCATCTCTTTTGTTTGTTTGTTTGTTTGTTTGTTTGTTAATGTTGATATACCTTTATTTTATTCATTTATTAAATACAGTGCTGAGAATCAAACTCAGTGCCTCACACATGCCAGGAAAGCACTCTGCCACTGAGCCACAACCCCAGCCCCTGGGCATCTCTTAATGTTGGTCTTCTCAGGGTCTTTCCATGTGGAACATAACAGCCTCTGGTCAGCCAGACTGCTTTCCAGAGGCTGCAGGTTTCACAATGGAATCCTGCATCCCAAGAGAGCGGAAGATGTATCACCTTTTATGACCCAGCTTCAGAAATCACACAGCATCATTTTTGCAGGACTCTCTTGACTCAGTCACAAAAGCCCAACCAGTTTCAAAGCGAGGAGACACAGACTCCATCTTTCAATGACACAAGTGTCAAAATCAAGTTGGAAGAAAAGCATGTGGAGTCAGGCACAGTGGCACACACGGTAATCCCAGTTACTGAGAAAGATCACAAGTTGGAGGCCAGTCTCAGCAACTTAGTGAGAGCCTGTCCTAAAATGAAGTTAAAAAGGGGAGGGCAAGGGAGGCTGGAGTTGTGGCTCAGTGGTAGAGCACCTGCCTGGCATGTGTGGACCCTGGTTCAATACTCAGCATCACATAAAAACGAATAAAATAAAAGATCCATTGACAACTAAAAAAAAATTTTTTTTTAAGTGGGGAGGGCAGGGTAGAGCTATAGCTCAGTGGTATAGTGCCCCTGGGGTTTAATCCCCAGTACTGCAAAACAGACTGGGGGAACAGTGTGAGTGTGTGTGTGTGGGGGGGGGGGGGGTGGCGTTGAGCATATGTGAATGTGACATAATATGGAAGAAATATATGGAAATTTAATTTGCCTCAGAACACAACCTAGGTCTTCCTGGACTTCTAGAACGCTTCTTGATTTGAATGAAAGTTTATGGACGGGCTACACACTGAAATACCTAGGGCTCACTCAGTCTTTTCCCCATTATACTGTTTTCCAACTTGGCCCCTACAGTCAGCTTGAACTACTGTCTTAGGTCCTCTGAGTGCTCTATGTTACACAAAGTGGATTCTGAAAAATTACTTAACATAGGTCAAAATCCATGGCAATTGCTTGACTCTCAAATGTATCATTTTCAACTCCTCCACACTCCAATATTTTCCTCAACAGCAAAGCTCAGAAACAGGTTTCACTCTGGGCCTCTCAATAATTATTAACAACTGCTTATAATTCAGTTTCAAATCATTCTTCAACTGGCTTGAAGTAAATGTGTCACTGTAAAACACACACATACAACACTTTCCTTAGCCAAATGTCAGTGGTTTCTTTGATAATTTATCAATTATGGTTTGTGGTATCTATTCACTAGGTTAAATGCCAGCCAACTGTGATATATCCCTTTCTATCTTCATAAATCATGATAAATCATGAATGCAAATTTTCAAATTTTCAAAAACACCATTTTATTCACCTCATTTACTTTAAGATAAAATGTAATGTAAAATAAACTAAATTCCACATAATAAATATTGATGGACTACCATGTACATACCAGGCCTTCCACCATGTGCCAGATCAATTAAGAGCAGTCTCTCTTACTCCTCATATAGCTAAGCATCTAACCACAAAGAAAAATTTATCAACAACCACAATACAACTTATCAAGGGAAATAATCCCACACTAAGACACAGGACAAGCAACTTAGCAAGACCTGGGCTCGAAATAAAAAACAAAATAAAAAGGGCTGGGGATGTGGTGATATGGCTCGGAGGTTAAGTGCCCCTGGGTTCAGTCACCAGTACAAAAAAAAAAAAAAAAAAAACCTAGCAGACTCAGTTAGACCACACACCAAAGAGACTACCTTCAAGGAAAAGTATTTTTCAAGAAACAGGAAGAAGGTTGCTCATTATAGCCAATGGAAAAGCATAAGCAAAAGTCTCTTGGTACGTAACAGTGAAAGAGAATACATGTTCAAGGTGACAGAAATATCAATTACCCTACTTCAATCATTATACAGCATATACATATGCCAAATTACATTTTGCTCCATAAATATATGCAAAAACCCTGTGTGAATTAAATTTTGTTTAAATTAAATAAGGTTTTTAAATTCCAGGGTAGACAGAAAGCACTGGAAGCACAAGTCAACTTGACCTGAAGTATGATTCCAGGTACTGTAAATAGAAGAAGACCAAAAAGGAAAGCTCCATGGTACTGGCCTGAGCAATGCTTCTTTGGATAAAAGTTGAAAAGCAGAGATAGCAAGTACAACAACAACAACAAAAGCAGACAAATGGGATTACATCAAACTGAAGACCTTCTACACAACAAAGGAAATAACCAACAGAGTGAAGAGGCAATCTACAGCATTGTTGAAGATTCTGGAAAACATACATCTGATAAGGGGTTAATATCCAAATACATAAGGAACTCAAAACAATAATACAAGAAAACAAATAACTATTTAAAAATGGGCAAAGGACCAGAACTGATATTTCTCAAATGGTCAACAGGTTTTTGGGAAAATGCCCAACATCACTTATCATTAGGGAAATATAAATTAATATCACAATGACATATCACTTCACTCCAGTTAGGATGGCTACTATCAAAAAAGAGAAAAAATTAAGAGTTGGTATGAATGTAAAGAAAAGGAAATCCTTATGCACTGTTGGTGGGAATGTAAATTAACACAGTCATTATGGAAAACAGTATGAAGGTTCCTAAAATATATATATAAATAAATTATTGATCCAGAAATCCCACTACAAGGTATATAGTCCAAGTAAATAAAATCAGTATATCAAAGAGACACCCACACTCCCATGTTCACTGCAGCATTCTTCCCATTATTCCCAATAGCCGAAATATGGTATGGACCTAAGTATCCACTGACAGATAAAAGGATAAATGAAATATGGCATACATATACAGTAGAATACTGCTAAACCTTAAAAAAGAAGTCCAAGGGGGGCTAGGGAGAAAGCTCAGTCATTGTAAGCACAGGCCCTGGGTTCGATCCCCAGCACCCCCAAAAAAAAAAAATCCTGTCGTTCATGACAACTTGGATGAACATGGAAGATATTATGTTCAGTGAAATGCATCAGACAGAGAAGACAAACACCACATGATGTTACTTACAAGTGGAATCTGAAAGAAGTGAACTGATAGACCCAGAATACCATGGTGGTTACCAGGGGGTGGGGAGAAGAGGGTTGGGGTTAGGGAGATGCTGTACAAAGGATACAAAATTTCAGTGATGAATAAGTTCAAGAGATCTACTGTACAACGTGGTAACTAAAGTTAATACCAATGCACTGAATTTTGAAAATCATTAATGTAGAACATTTTATGGGTGTTTATCATACAAAAAAAATGGTACGTGAGGTGATAAATGTTACTTGACTCAATTTAGCCACTTCACAATGTACACACATTTCAAAACATCATGTTATACACCATAAATATATACTTTTATTATCTGTCAATTAAAATTTATTTTAGTTTTGGTTAAAGTAGGAAAACTTCATAAGAACCCTGTTTTTCAGAATAGCCGTTAGTCAAATGTGGAAAATGATTTGAAAGAGGGCAGCAGAGAAGTAGAATAATCACAAATTCGGGTGAAGGAAATGAGGGCCCCAAAAAGGTAATGGAGATGGGAGTGAAAAATCCCACATAAGAGCATCCAATTTGGCAACTGATAGCTTGAACCAGGGCTGAGGGTGGGGAGGGGGGTAATCAAAGCAATCTGTCAGAATGAGAATCTACAGAAGTTGGTGAGACGCATGTGTCAAAGTCAAATAGATCAAAGGCTAAGAGAGGAAATAAACTAAGAAGACAGTGGTTTTAAACTTACTTTCTGCAAGTCCTTGGTTAATTATAGAACATCATCCATAATGGCATACTAAGTGACAGAGTATGGGCTAAACACATAATCACAAACTCAAGGAGTGTGACTTTTCATTCTGGTGTTCCTCTTATTCACCATATTATAAACCTGTGTGTGTGTGTGTGTGTGTGTGTGTGTGTATTTTTTCCCTGCCTGACAACATTGGAACGCAGAAACCAGAGGGCCTGAGATGTCAAGGAACAAGAAACTTTAAAAACATAAAGTCACAAAGAGGAATAACAGAATAAAAATGGAATCTGTACAAAGTACACATACATAACAGCAAAAATAACACGTGGCAGAGGATAAGAATTTGAAGAGGCTGCCCTGCAAATTCAAAACTACAGTCTTTCCTCTTATGGTCATTCTTCATCATTCATTCTTATCTGGGCTACAGCACTGTTTCCTATGCCTCACATGAATATGTCTGAAACGACAGTGGTCACATGTACTTCTCTGGTTACAGACAAAAACCGGGCTCAGTTGCACCAACAGTCGGTGGTTTTTTCCTCTCCCCTTTGTTTTTATACCATCACCTTGTAAGGATTATGTTACATGTTAGCAGTAGACCCAGGCATGTAACATTAGAGTATCTCCAAGCATTAGCTGTTCATACTACCTATCAGCATTAGATACCACCTAAGTCTGACCCTAGACTGGTCATCTTTCAGCCATTCTTATGGGAGCTAAAATGTCTTTCAGGGTCCAGTTTCATATTCTCAAAGACAATAGCAAGGATATGGATTTTTGTCTTGATGTCTCTAAAATGCATACGACAGTGGTCAGTGTGCAGCAATCACCAGTCCCACCAGTACAAGAGAAGCAGCTTGAGAGCATGTACTGCAAGCTCTCTCTTGCTCTGTAGACTCTCCATCCTGAGTAGTTTCCAGAGCCATTACCATCAAGTTAAATGCTTTTTTTTTTTTTTTTTTTTTTTTTTTTTTTTTTTTTTTTTTTTACCTTTTAAATATTAAACACCCACACAAAGCCAGTCTTCAGTGAAACATGTTGTTGGTATAAGGATACAGATTTCTGGCTTTGACTCATTTCCAGTTATTATGCATTCCAAATCACATGCCAAAATTTTAATGAACTTTCAAATTTACATTTATGAAAACAGACCTTGGCACACATAAATGGGTTATTTTTCCATATCACTTTTCAAAAGGTGCCTCGTAGCTAAAATGATTCTGTGCTGTCTTCTGTCACTCAAGATGAACTCTACAAAAGAACTAAGTGTTCTTACTTTTACACTAATTTATTCTACATTGGTTTTACTCAGCATATGGTAAGCATATGGGAAAGAGAAGTGTATCTGGAAGCTGTTAGAACTGCATGTAATCAAAATCTACCAGTAGAAACCTAATTTGATTAATTGAAAATTAAAGTAGTGGTTAATCACTTGCTATTTAAGGGGGGGGATACCCCATAAAAATGAATCCTTCTCAAACACATAAAATTAATTCTCTTTGTTCCAAACCAACACTTCCCATGCATTCGACTGGCAGTAAGCAAGAATGCAAAGCATCCCTAAAACCTCCAATACGTAGGCCCTGGTTTAATACTAAAGTGAGGAGTAAATTTTAAAGAAGGTATCTAGTTCTGACAAAGAACACTGGTTCCTAAAATATCAAATTAGCAATTAATTGATCTTTTAAAAAGGGATAGAGTAAACAGAGTCCACATCAAATGTTCTTCTTTTATCTAACTTTTAAGTATTAGGGCTTATAAATGATCTACAAGTTGAGCATCTTGGGTAATCTACTTCCTACCTTATAAGGCACAAGAAGAATATCAGTGTCTGATGGAAAGCAGAGAAAATTTCTTAAGCATAAAATCTCCTGCTCCAAGCAACCAGTGCCTACACTCAACATTTGTATCATTTTAAAAAATGACAATGGTATCATTCCAAAGGGTATTTACAATGAGAACAAATTTTATTACCTTTCTTAAAGCTTGTCTTAAAAAACAAATTCTTATGAGCTTCCTTCTTCCCTCCCAAACTCCTGATATAACACAGTAATCAAAACCAAAATTAATCTCATGTTTAAAGCTAGCAGATGATTTCTCAAGATTCCTAATTTTCTCTTGCCCATGCATGCAAGATTTTGCTTACTAACTATAGCAAGTTCATTGTCTTCCTCAAAGACAGAGCATCAGCATTAGGAGGAAATTAACCAATCACTTAATGCCTTGCAATATGTTCCCAAAATGAAAAAGAAAACAAAACCCCTCCAGCCATGAAAATAGATAAAACGAATGGTTTGATACTTTAAATATCAAAATCATAATAAAATTAAATTAAAAGGAAAAGTGCATTTTACCAGAATAATGTATTATCAATTCAAATGAAATGTTTCTAAGATCAAGATGGGGTATTAAAATATAACATTTTATTTTAAAAATAAAATAAAAAATAAATATACACATATGTATATATTACATATATAAAACACATTAACTAAAGAAAAAAAGAAAGCAGTTTACATTAGGGAGAAGGAGACAAACTCTACCTGGAAATTAAGTAACTTAAGATAGTAGAATTTATATTCCCTGCTGCATAATAGAAAAGGATGTTCTATTTCTATGAATCACAATAAAATCATTTAGGGTTCAACCGCTGGATATAATCACAGCAATATATTTTTGAGACTGCTCTAAATTTAAAATACTTGGAACTTTCCTGTCATAAAGTTCATTTTATTGGCCTCACAAAACTGCAGGTAAACGAAAAATCCACAGGACACTTAAAACACACATAATGATGACAAGAGATCTATTTCCTACCTCTTCCCCCACATCCCACCCTTCCTCTCTTATAAAGAAAATGTCTTCAGTCTTATCAGTTTCCTTTCACAAACACTCTGCCTCATGTATCCTCAGGAGGCCCATCCACTAAAGGCAGAATGAAAGTGTTTACAGATGGCAGAAAGAGATAGGAGAGGACACTATCCCAGTGCCAACACTATCATCCCAGGATCTACAGACCAAAAGAGAAGAAATTCTAGTCAACAAAACCCCAGTCATAGCTTTAGGGAGGAACTGAAAGTAAATCTTGGAGGTAAAGAATGAAGAAGACAAAAGATTGGGTAAAGATTCAGGCTATAAGAAAGAATTAGATAAGCAAAAACAGACTGCTTTACAAAGTCAGACTTCATACAAGTTTATATGGACAAGCCTCTTGAATTTAAAAAAAAAAGGCAAAACAAAAAATAATAAAATGTTTAAACTCGTGACAAATTGTTTTGGTATGTTAGCTAAAATAGGTAGGAAATAACTAAATACAGACCTCATAAGTCTAGCAAAAATATGTGTATTTTATACGTATATGAGTGTGTATATGTATATATCCCAATTTTAATATACTCAAACCATTTCTATTTGTATCATAACAATTCATATGGCTGTCATCTCTACAGCCTGAAGGAATTCATTACCAAAAGAACATACTATACGAGTTCATTTTAAATAATTTCTTTTTAAAAATCCAGCAATTGTATGTTTGGGAGAACTAATGAAGACCCAATAAGGAAATACAAGCCAAAAATCACTAGGAATTGGAAGAACAAGGACTGTTCTTTTCATGCAAGAGAGGTATCAACTGCCTTAGGCTCCATGTTTTTCCAGGTATGTACAATGCCTACAGTGACTTGCACTCCATGAAAATCTCAATGAACACCAGCTTTGTATGGGCTCTTCTAACCCTCTGCCCTCAGAGCACAGACTGGGGCCCTTAACATCCAATGGCAAAAATCACTGAAACCTACCTACCTGACATTGGCAATCAATCGATCAATTGATCAATCTCTCTCTCTCTCTCTCTCTCTCTCTCTCTCTTTTTCTCTCTCTATTTGTGCTTGTTCTATGTGGCCAGTATACCCATGGTCCATGCTGAAAGATGTATTCATTCTGTTCAAATCTTAGATGAAATATAGGAAGAGAAAGTATTCACTGTGCTTACTTCTTCATCTCCAGGTTAATGTGATTACCACTTTTTAGTTATGGCTCTGAGTCACCAAAACACCCAAGTGCTGAGAAAGATGAGACCCTTTTGTGTATACTGGAGTGTTGTTACTCTTTTACCTTCCTTTTTCTCTGGAGACAAGTATTCGCAAATATCTACACTTGAGGTTTTTAAGGAAAAACAAAAATACGGTGTGTACAAGACTGTCATTATACAATTCAAACCACCTGTTATGCACAGGTGGTTTCACTATCAGAATAACTTGTACACTATATCACATATATCCTTGAAAACAGATTACAAACTCTGTTCATAATGTTTTATATTCTTCTAAATGACTTAAGTAAATTTTATTGTAAAAAGAACTACCAATAATGGCACAGCGCAAGGCTAGGGTTGCAGAATTTTTTTTTTCTTCTTAAACTTAGTTTAAATCTGAAATCCACTTATAATGTGGGCAGGCCATATGGGTTCTCTGAAGCTCAAGGGTCCTCATTTAAAGAAGAGAATATCAACATTACTCCTTATTTGTCTCAGGGTCAATTATGAGGATCAAATGTGGAAATATTTCACATGCCCTAAAATTCTATACAAAACCAGAGAGAAAAGAGTTAGATTATAAAGCATAAACATTTAATGTTTGTCCAAAGACAAAAGCATACTATTAAATAATAAACTAGAAGAAAATATTCACAACACGTGATAAAGAATTAACATCTTAGAGCTGGGACTGTAGCTCAGTGGTAGAGTGCTTGCCTAGCACGTGTGAGGCACTGGGTTCAATCTTCAGCACCACATAAAAATAAATAAATAAAATTAAGGTATATGTGTCCATAAACAACTAAAAAAATTTTTTTAAAAAAGAATATCTTAAAAGAACTACAACAATTTCATGAACAAAAGAACTCATGAGAGAAAAATGAGTGAGGAATAGGAGAAACATAAATCAATAAAAAAAACTTATGAACAGGTATTTACTCTTGTTAGTAGGCAGAAATATACAAATAAAAGATTGATTTTGTAGGGCTGGGGTAGAATGCTTGCCTAGCATGTGTGAGGCGCTGGGTTCAACCTTTAGCACCACATAAAAACCAAATTAATAAAAAATAAAGGTTGAATTCTTGGGGGAAAAAAAGATCAATTTTGTCAAAATCTGGTGACTGTTAACACTCAGAGCTGGTGGTACAGTAAGGAAATATGCATTCTCATACTACTTAGGGGAAGAGATAAAAATCTACACTATATTCTGGAAAGTTAAGACATCCTTCAACCAAGAAATACAACTTATAGTACTTATTACCAGCTAAAAGTACCAGTATTTACAGATACATATTCAGAAATTCACTTCCCTCACTGTTGAGAAGCATAAAACCTGAAAATGTGTCACCATTCATAATAGGAAAACTGAATAAACCACAGTCAAGTCTCTCTACAGAATATTACACAGCCATTAAAAAAAATCTCTCTGACTCTGTTGACCTCAAAGTAAGTCCAAGATATATTTAAGCAAAACACCAGGTTGAAAATCAAAGATAATGTCATCACTTTATTTTGTAAAAAGTCCACTTAAAAAATTTAAATTTGTATATTTTATGAACCATATGAGAAAGATGTGCAAGAAACAGTTCCTAATGTTAACACTGGTCACTACAACAGGTTGAAATCAGAAGGCATGTGTATGTGTGCAAGAGAGATATTAATTTCTGAGGTGACTCATTTGTAAAATTAAATGTATTATCTTTGTAACTTAAAAAACAGACTAATAAGTGACTAAGATCAAATGAAAATTATCAGATGCAGTACTGGAAAGAATATACATAAATACATAATAAAAAACTACCGAGGCACTATTCCAACATCTGTTGTCAAATATGAAAAGATATGAATGTATTAAGAAATTTAAAGCATAGTACAATGAGTTGTAGGCTGAATGCTTTATAATACACTACCTCAGAACTCCATGTCCCACACTTAATAGAAGTAAAACAACCAAGAGTTACATTATTGCAGAAAATGAGACATCATTAAATGCATCACATACAAATGCAGACCCCTCTCTGTCTTACCCAGGGTGGAGGGGTGGGGAGGCAGGGAGAGAGGAAGGAAAGGCAAAGTTTAAAAGAGGCTAAACACAGGGGACAGCAACAGTAGCCGAGGCGGACATAATCAATTAATCCCTGCAGTCTATGGGTCTGAGAACAACCTTGGAATTCTACCATGACCTCTGAATTGCAAAGCGGGAGAATCCTTCCTGCCATTCCTGGCTCAGAAAGACAGAAAAGTATAGCTGACCTCGCTGAGGAAAAAGGCCACCAGGTCTAAGTGACGATGAGACACATGACTCTGCCTTCCCTTTCTTAACCTAGTACTTAAAGAGAGAGCTTTCAAAAGTATCCCTTCAATAAATACTTACTAACCTAAATTATTCCTTTTTGTTGTTGTATTTATTTGTCTAGTACACTTCTCTGCAGAAAAATACTTATTCTTGATCTGCTTCCAAGCAAGGCTATTAAGCGTGATGTTTCAGGGGCTGTGGAACAATAGACATCTCCCTATCTGGCTCCTGGTCTGAAATTAGGCTAACAAACATGCTTTCATTCTTGTAATAGATTTGTCTTACAATTTTAATATGTCAACAGCATACAGCCATGAACTGGCAAGATCAGACACTTGTACATCTCGATATGTTCTCCTTACTTTAAAGTCAGTGGTCTTCAAGCTCAGGACTCTCAACATTAGCACCACATGGGAACCTGTTGGAAGTGCAAACTCTCAGGCCCACCCCAAAATTAATGAATCAGAAGCTTTTGGGATAGGAGTTTAGTTCGCTTTTTAACAAACTTCTCAGCTTGTTCTGGTTCTGATACCTGCTCGTTTTAGAACCACTTCGTGAAATTATCCATCTATAGGTAGCATTTATATTCACCAGTGTTTTCATCCTACACACCTGCAAAATTTTATAGTAACAAGGCTGCCTCAATAGCATAACATGTAACAATATTGCTAAGTGAAATTCATTTGTTTTGTTTTTTACTGCAACTGATTTTGTTTTCAACAAGCTCTATTCCCAGAAATCAGTAACTGAGATTATGAAAACTGCTATGACCATCAACACCCACTATCTCAAGTGCCACCAACAGAGCATAATGCATAACCAAACCTCTCGCCTTTCTAAGCATGCAGTTTGCAGGGTCTACCTTTTGTCTAGAACTCTTGCTGTTGGTGGCATTTGCCTTTTTGATCACCAGTTGTAAAATGATTTTATTTAAATAAATGCATACAGATCTACCCCATATAGGATAATTCAACATATGCAGATTATCAAACATCACCTACACATAAGACACCAGACAGAGAACACCAAATGACTCTCATATTTCTCTCCAATTTGGTATTGAGGTTGCCTTCTAGAGTGGCTACACACTCTACCTCTGCCTAATGGGGCTCCAAGAGATATAACTGTAGATGTTTACAACATGCTTTTCATGGGATACTTTTTTATCCTAGTAGATAGTCTAATATGTCTAAGTGTCTGACCTGTGACAGTGACTCTATCACAGAAACTGTTTTTTACTGGCAGACATGCTTGTAGCTCTTGCCTGACCTGTGTCCAGTTTATTCCTGCATGATAGAAACTAGGACACCTTAAACCAGGGGGGTGGGGGGTGTACGAACAATGCATTTTTTAAAATGAAATAAAAGCAGCAGGTTATTACTCAGATCCATGAGAGAAGAGGGGTACCAACAAGAGTAGATGGAAAGGCTGCTGGGATAATGTACTCAACAGAAGGTGGGGAGCCAGAGAAATAGAGGCCTATGGGCTAAGACCTTTATTGGGCTCCAAGGTATCACACAAGCAGGTTTCCTATGGAGAGTTCAACTGAAGGGTTTAGAGAAAGCAGGCAGAAGTTCTGTGAGGGTCACTATGACTGAGACCAGTTACTTCAGCATGCATGTACAGTCCAAGCAGAGTCAGTGAGTCAGTTAAATAAGTTATACCTGCATTTACCAGAAGGAGGTGGTCCTCAGGAGGTGGGTGTATAAGGCAAACAGATGGATCACATTGAGGAACTGGAAGGTAGAGACTAGAAATTGTGTCAAGGATGACGAAGCCTTGCTTCTGATACGAGAAAGTTAAAGCTAGATTCAGAATGGATGCCAAGGCAATATAACGTTACTAAGAATTAACCACAAGTAACTCTGCGATGCCTGGCTATCGCATAAAATGTAAGGTGACTGCAACTGTGAGTGGAGGAGTTACGGCCTCCACACGGAAAGAGTGCTTGTGGTGGTCATGTTCTGCCTCGCAAGTCCGTGCTGGCCAACGAGAGGGAGGTGGTAGGAAAAGAACAGGCAGTGGGTGTGCTCTCCCCCAGGGGACACGGGGATGACTAATATGGGACGGGTGCCCCCTGAGGGAAGCAATAATCTCCATTAATTTTAGTAACATGTACCAGCTTTTCCTTTAGGTATGGTGTATGCACATTTGTGCAGAGCACAAGGAGAATACCAGGATCATGAGCTAAGCAGACAGCGGTTCAGGAAAGAAAACAGAAAATGCCCTGAGCTCAATCTGTACTTCAGGAGATGCAACCTGTGAGTACAGCTGGGTGTGTTTTAGTGTCTGTAAGAGATTCCCAGAGTTTCTTACCTTGTTGGGGCAATTTTTAGGCAATGGCCCAATTTTTTATAATAAATGTGAAGATGGTACCATATGTTAGTCAGGAACTTCACTGCTAAGACTGCCTTAAGTTTGGCCAAGTATGTTTTTATATTAGCAAATAATCTAGGGTTAGCATTATATTTGCTGAACCTGGCAAGGAGTGTATATAGGAATTCAAGTCCCTCTTCTTCCTCTCTTGAGCTATAACCAACTAAAGCCACAGTTTTTAGTTTCTGTAACTGGTTATTAAGAGGCAAGAGGAAGGGACTTGGTATCTCTAGGAAGTAGCCCTTTCTTGGGATGGCCAATGCTATAATTAATTTCTTTTGGCCCTCTCCCAAACTTTTTTTTTGTAAAATCTTATAGATGACAGCTAAAATTTTTTGCTCTCCATCTTTGACTCTTTGGATGTTCATCTGACAAGCTCCTGGTAGTCCCAAGTGGCTTCTACTGAACATGGTAGACTGCCCTAACACCTACTGTTGATTGAATTCACAGAGAGCTGCAGCCTTTCTCTGGAGGGTGGTCCCACTGACCTCACTGGAATGCCTGTGGCCTATCCCCAAGCTCAAGCACAGGCATATGTCTAAAGAAAAATGAGTCAATGGGCATTGTGCACCAGAGAAACATGTATGTGATTTCACACAAAACAATTCATGAGCAAAGTCATTTGATAGGCCATATTATGCACCACAGGAGTATATATAGACTAATACATAATGACAAAGAATGAATCAAACATGACCAGTAAGTAAGAGGTATCCAGAAAATGAGAGCCACAGCCACAGGCCCACCTCTAGGACTCTGCTGCTGTAAACACCAGCCTGTCTCAAACACCATCTCCCAACTCCTACAAGGCTTCACCAACTCCACTGTGACCCATATGAAGGAGAAAGTAACTCCATCAAATAAACTGGGAAATAATGTATGCATTAAACATCTCTTCTGGTCACATCCAGCGCAAAAGATTTAGCAACTTGAGAAAATAAAATCACAGTTAGTTCAATTTGAGAGGCAGCCTCACAAATATAGATAGAAAGACACAAAACTCTACATGTATGTACACCCAAACACTTTAAAATTATAGTTAATCAGAGAACTTCAACAGTCTTACTGAGCTCATTCCTTGGCTTACCTCCAAACTTTCATTACCTGTCAGGTCCCCCTGCTAGTCCTCACTTTCCAAGTCTCAGGAATGTTAATATGCTAAATAATTGTCATGCCTAAATGGCACATACTACTATAAAAGTTTACATATTAGGCTGGGCAGAAACATCTACTGTTTTCAGCTAAGCCTGTTACAATGTTCTATTGTCCACAGAGAAAGGAGAATCATTTCCAGATACACATGTACCAAGAGATGATCTGTGCTGCTCCTAGAAGGGTACCAAGTAGTTTTGCAATATGTAGAAAGATTAGGTGGAAATCTTGAATTGATAACAGATTTTACCTGGATACATTCAATAGGTAGTTCAATAAGTAGACTAACAGGCAAAATCTGCCCCATGGACAGTGTATTAGTTTTACAATAACACAAGAAAAGAACTGAAAATGTACTATAATAAGCATGTCTCATGGACTTTAAGTGTCTACTGAATTTCCAAAAATATGCTAGAAATTACTATTCAGTTTTAAGGATAAATGTTCCACTTCATTAATTAGCAATGGGAAATCATTATAATCACATAGGTTTGTATTTTTAAAACTAGCCTAATTTCATTTGTTTAATAAATATCTACTACTGTTGTTCCAGGCTCTCAGGAGTCATAGTCCAGGGTTACATAATATTTATTGAATATTATAATGTCATAGTAACATAAAAAAGGAAATGGGGGAACCTGTTTTGAAATTTTTTAAACTTATAGGCCAATAGTTACTGCATATTGTAGAATGTTATAAAAGTCAGTATCAGAAAAGAAACACACATATTTTAAAGCTCTATCCAGTGAGACAGACTAGACAATCATGAAGAACACCCAATCATGGTTCCTAAATATAATTCCCCAATAAATTGAAGGGTTCTTAGGGAAATTTGTTAAACCTTTTGGGAAACTGACTGAAACCCGGACAAGGGCAGAGAAAATACAAGATGTACCTGAAACAAGTTGTGGGGTCAGAAAATAAAGAAGCAGATGACAAAAAAGATGAAGACTTGCTGAAAGGAGTTGGGAGGGAGGGGGCGGGTTCAACCTGCAAGAACTCCCAGGGGCCAAAGTCAGAATGACTTGAAAAACAGAATAAACCACTGCCACATAACCCCCAAGAATATACACACATTAGGCTCAGTGACACAAATATATAAATAAATAAACAGCAACTTTTTCTTAGTGATTAATTCAAATTAATACACATAGAATAAACAAAGGAAACACAACCATTAGAATACCACAGAGTTTACTGCTGCGCGTAAAATTCAGAGAGAGAAGCAAAAATTAGTAGGCAAAAGTTTAAGAAGAAACAAGATACCACACAGTCTCAAAGTATCTCTCCCAAAATATGAGTAATCATGAAAAGAAAAACAGTAATTGAGAGTGGGGAATCCCAGCAGCCACCACCTTGAACCAATGAATGCAGTCAACCCCAGTGACATACACTGAAATACTGATATACTGACATGGTGCACTGAGAAAGGCTCATCACGTGTGAGGAATTCGTTCCAATAACATGTAACCACAGTCTAATGACGAAGTGACATCAGACAACCCCTAGATGGAGGGAGGGACATTGTACAAAATACCTGAACAGCACAATGTAAAACATCAAGGTCATAAAAGACAAGGAAAGACTAAAATTGTCACTGAGTGGAGAAAACAAAAGAAACAAGAGTACTAAATGCACCATAGGATCCTACTATGGATCCGGAAATGGAAAAAAGTTGAGAACTGGTGGAATTCAAATGAAAACAACACTGCACAAAGATTCCTTTTTGTTGTTGTTGTAATTAATCTAGGTATACTTAAAATATTAATGTAAGAAAAAGATGGGTAAATGCACAACCCCTTTTCTCCTATTTTTTCAAATCTTCAAGTCTAGAATTATTGCAAGAATTTTTAAAAATTAGATATAAAAGAAAAATATGATCCCAATTCCAACAAATAAACCTGACAAAAACTATAATGTAACTGTAGAGAAAATTAGAAAATTTTATAGAAGGACATAAAACAGGATCAAAAGAAAAAATACACTATGTTCACAGAAACAAAAAAGCTAACGGATTATCATTTCCAAGTTTTGCTTTTTAAATCCCTATGTATTTACTTATTTTGGGTGGTGCTGGGAATTGAACTCAGGGACTTCTATGCACTAGACTACTGAGTCATACCCCCAACCACTTATTTTGAATTTTAAAAGGTTTTGGTTTTGCTTAATGTTCTAGTTAATTAACAATAAGTTCATTTCTCCTTCATGCAGAAGATACAGAAACAGAAAAAGAAAATATTTTAATAAAGAGAAAAAAAGTTTAGGGCTACTTAATAACCAAAAGAACTTTAGTGTTTAAATTATACACTTTCAAACTAAATGTTTTCTAACTACAATGTGATATTCTACATTGGATCCTGAAACACAAAAAATAGAAAGAGTAGATAAATCTGAATAAATCCTAGAGTGATGTGCCAGTGTTAATTTCTTACATTTTACAAAAACTGCTTGGTAATATGAGACTGTAACAATAACTAAACTGGATGAGGCATACACAGGGACTCCCTGCATCTCTGCAACTTGTCTGAAATCTAAATTTATCTAAGATAAAAAGTCTACTATTTGTATTCCATCACTTCATGGTTCATAAATGGTGGCTGGATGGAGACATGTTATTATTATATGGAACTACATTAAGAGTCACTTAAACCTATATAACTCTATGGCACATACATATATACAAAATATTATATATACCACGATGTATGTGATTGAACTCAGAGTCTCAACTGCAATAAGCCAAGCTGCACTCACATAATGGCTCACAAGTACTATCAATTAAAAAGTATTACTTTGTGCTAGCTAAATTCCATCCTAAGTGCGGTGCATTTAAGTTTCCTTCATGTACCAGAAGTCTGGTAAAACAGAAAGACATAGAAATAGAGAATGGAATGAAGAATAACACCAAAAAATAAACAAACTGAAGTGAAGAACATGGCAGTGAAACACAAAAGGGTTAGGTACACGGAGAAAAGAGGAGTCTGCCTGCCTGGGAGCCGGCGCACACTTTGCCAGAGAGGGTAATAGGGCAGGGAGAGTGGAATGAAGAGCAGGAGTTAGCTCGCCAAACCTCACAGAGAAGGGGGAACAACGACTCAAAGGCATAGGGCAGCAGAATCCAAGGCACATTTGGGAATGGTAAAGTGTTAGGAGAGAATGTGGGCCCATGGTCACAGCCACTCACAAGCAGCCAGAGAAGCAGCAGGTCCGAAAGTTGAGCAAAGAAGAAAGTAAGAGCAAGAGAAGCAGAGTGGGCAGAAAAGGCAGGATTTCTCTGACCCAAGGGAGCTGTAAACAGGTTGCGGACGTGGAGGATCTGACAAAACTTTTAAGAGGATTTTTAAAAATTTTATTCAAGTTTCTAGCTGAACTACTAATGGTCTTTAAAACAAATCAATTAAGAAGTTGTCCCTATGAAAACCTGATTTTGTGTGTGTGTGTGTAGATGGCAGACAATGTATATGAACTTAGTTCAAGATAACAGAAGGCATCATTTAATTATAACTCAAATCTAAGTCCCTATGGAGACTTTTTGGGCAATCCTGTGTTTTAGTAGCTTTACCATAAAAAGAAAGTTTAAATGGACGAAGAATTTTAGGTATAGATGCTCTGAGCAGGAAGAAAATTTGGGGAAATGTGTTCTCAAGCAATGTATGAAAAAGACAACTCAGTGCTCTCTGTTCTTTAAATAAGTACTGAATCCGAGGCTTAATGAAGAGAAATCCCTTATTGTTCATGAAGCCATAAGCAATTAAGACTAGTCAGAACTCACTAATTGCTGAGAAAATAGACATAATATTCTCATTCTATTTATTCAGTGCTGCTTGGTATTCAAAATTAACAGCAATCTAAAAGAAGAGATGTAAAGAAAGAACAAAGGAGAAGAAAACAAGAAATACAAATGGAACTAAGGAAAGATACCATTTGATATAAAAAGGAAAATTATAATTTAGTTCTGACTGTTACAGGCTTTTTAACATTTTGAAATAATGTTGCAGAAAGTTGCCTCATTAAACAAAAGGTGAAAATATAGAAATATTTATTTGTAAAATCCAGAATCAATTTTTTGACTGAAAAAATGTTTTAAAGAAAGATTCTCAATATCACCACCAAATGGACCATGTTTTAAAATATCACTAAAGTACAGAAACAAATTTCATATAGAAAACTCTTAGGTAAGTTACACTTCAACTAAATAAAAACAAAGGCATCTATTTCTGCTTTGAAAGAGACAAAAGACAGTCTTAATTTAAAAACTTAATAACCTTACCTTTTACTTAGGAATAGCTAATTGTATAGTACAGCTTAAATATTATTTAGAAGAAAGCAATAGCCCATTTCAAAATCAGTTTTTCTGAAAAGGTAACTATTCTGATCCATAATAATACAGTCATTATCTCTTAGAAGATATAATTATTACTTACTAATTTTTTAATATTCTAAGGGCTCTGTTTCAGATATTAAAGTTTAAAGTCATATGTGACATTTATTCTCTCTAGCTTCAAATATCTAAGGAAATGCATTGTCCAGTCTTAGATTCTATAGGGGAAACAGAAATCTTCAACACAGCATAATAATAGAGAAGAACATTTGCTCCACCAAACACTGCAGACAGGGGCCAAGATGTCTCTCAGCTTCTGTGGGAAGGCAGGGGACTGACTTCCCAAAGCAGCAGATAGTTGACCCAAGATGGACTTCCCACAGACCAATCAAATTTCTGTTTTTACAATTTTTACTTCCTTGACATTACAAAGACCCTGGTTTACTTCTCTTTTCTCTAATACTCTCTTTAAAGTAAGCAGTCACCACTGTACAATCAGAAGTTCAGTTCTCATCACTATTTTTCATAGCGCAACAAAATGTCACTCATTAAAATCTTTTCTTGCCTAAATAAATAAATAAGGAACAAGGAAGAAAAATATGAATAAAAATAAGGGGATTTTTTTTTCTACTCTGCAAAAGATATTGCCAAGAGAATAAAAAAGGAAACCATACACTGGAAGAAAATATTTTCAAAGACAGCTTAGAAAAGACTGTTATCCAAATATACCAAAAACTCTTAAAACTTAATGATGAAAAACAAACAATACAATTAAAAAATGGGCCAAGGCCCTTAACTGACACATTACCATATAAGACAGGCAGCAAATAATCACATAAAAAGATGACTCCACATCATGTCATGAGGGAAACAAATTAAAACAATGAGATAATGCCACATACCTGTTAGAATGGCCAAAATCCAGAACACTGACAACACCAAGTGCTCCTGAGGATGTACAACAGGAAGTAACGTTTGCTGCTGGTGGGAATGCAAAATGCACAGCCACTTGGGGAGACAGTTGGCAAGTAATAACAAGACAAAACATTTTCCTACCATGTGACCCAGCGATTGCACTCCTTAATATTTACCCAAAGGGAGAAAATAAAGAAAAAAAAAAAAAAAAAGAACATAGATGTTTTATAACAGCATTATTCATAATTACCAACACGTTGAAGCCAACATGACATTCTTCAGTAGGTGAATGGATAAACTATGGAACATCCAGACAATGCAATACTACTTAACACTAACAGAAACGAGTAATGAAAGCATGAAAAGGCATAAAAGAAAGTGGGGGGGGGGGGGGACCACAAGAAAATGTAAATGGATATTACCAAGCAAAATAAGCCAGTCAAAAGGTTGCATTCTGTTTGTTCCAACTACAACACATTCTTCTAAAGGCAAAACTACAGAGAAGGTAAAAAAAAAAAAAAAAAGTCAGTAGTTCTCAGAGGTTATTCAGAATGAAGGAATAAAGACACAGAGCATGGAAGATTTTTATGTAGAGTGAAACCATCCATATAATACTACATAATAGTGAAGACAAGCCAACATAGAAGAACAAAAGTTGTAAACTAGTGACTTTAGGTGACAGTGATGGGTCCACATAAGGACACAGATTTTAACAATGTACCACAGTACAACTCTGGTCCGGGATGTTGATAACAGGGGAAGCACAGGGTATATGGGAAATCTCTTTTCATTTTTTGCTTAATTTTTATTGTGAACCCAAAACTGCTCTAAAAAAACTTGAAAAATCTTAAGAGTTTGTCTCTTACAATACTACTGTGTAAGACACAAAATCAATGTCTTCAGGGCTGGGGTTGTGGCTCAATGGTGGAGTGCTTGTCTGGCATGTGTGAGGCACTGGGTTCGAGTCTCAGAACCATAGATAGATAGATAGATAGATAGATAGATAGATAGATAGATAGATAATAAAGATTCATTGACAACTAAAAAATATTTAAAAAAAAAAATCAATGAACTTATCCCAACTATGATATAGCCATCTACAAAAACTATTCCACAGGATCATGGAATAATGAAATCTTTCTTCTGGATGTAATGTAGTACATAAAATAAAATAAAAAGTATCTTCCATACTTTTTAAAGCAGAAGACAGGAATATCCATAATTATAAACTGTATCTTAAACATATTAAAGACAATCACGGTTGCATAGGGAAGCTGTCATAAATGACCTACTAGGTCAATAAGGGTGCCTTTAAGGGTGATTACAGTTCATACTTGTTTCCAATTCCATTCACACCAGCACAACCAACCTCTGAATGAGGTTCCTACGGGGCACTTTGTTTGGCTGAAGTTGCCCTAACTCTATACCCTTCATCCCTGCTTATATTTTCTTAAATATATTCCCAAACAGAGAAATCAAGAATCATTTTCCCACAGGGAAAAAAAAAAAAAACAGTAATAGACCCTTAACAGCTTCTTCAGACAGAAAGGAAGAAGACCTCTCAGGCTACTGTAGCTAAGACAACCTCACCTTCAAGAGGCCACCTACTGACCTGGACCTGGAGCAGAAGCCCAGGAGAAGAGGAAGGAGGGAAGGGAGAGGAATGGCAGTCTAAGGGAAGAAACGGTATGAAGGAGGAATTAGAACTAAAGAAGAAATAATGAAAAAGGGCAATGAAAAACCTTCCTAGCTCCTTAACATTCATAAGTTCTATTAGCAGAAAGACAATTCAAAGTCAGGGTTTTTAAAGTACCGAGGTTTTAAATGAAATTTAAAGCTCCTATTTTCATTCTACCTATCAAATGTAACGGTATCCCCACTACACATGCTTCTTATTTCATTCATCTGTAAACCATTCCTGTCAACTCTCAAACGCAGGTCTAGTCAGTCCCAAGGTCACTGGGCACACATGCTTTGCCATTTAATAGGTTTAGGCTACAACCTCATTGCTGTAAGATTTTCTCAGCCCTTTTAATGTGTCAGTCCAGGCTTTTAATACCTTTCATCAAACTATTACTCATAACTGGTCTCAGGCCCAGAATAGGTTAGCTTGAGGTCTGACCCTGTAAATTTACATGTTGTGACATTCTTTAAAGACATTTATGAAAAATCATGGCAAGGACACTTGTACTGGGACCAGAACAGCAGTATCTTTTGTAATTCTGGTCACAGTTAAGAAAGGCTTAGAGACTAACAAGGTGGAATGGGGGTCTGGGGAATGTTGCTTTGGAGAAAACAAGTATGCTTAAGATTAGAAAATGCTATAATGTTTCATGGAAATTTTTCATAAAATATCAGTATAAAATTTAATCAAGTAAGAACAATAGGTTTATTAAATATCCATGAGCTGCCAAGCATTCTGCTAGCTGATACTGATAAACATTTTTTTAAAGTAAGCTTATTAGTGATGAAGGGTGGAGCTCAGTTGGTAGTACACTTGCCTAGCATGCACGAGGTCGTGGGTTCAATTTCCAGCACAATAACAACAACAAAAAGAAAGAGAAAAAGGTAAACTTACTGAATATTCATATAACAACATACAGAGAAGTAAAACAGAAGTAAACAGTTTGACAAACTTTCACTAAATCAACAAACGTGAGAAACCTTCACCCTGTAAAGAAAGAAACACTAGGAGTTTCCACTCAGAAGCCCACCTCAGTGCCTCCTTCCAGTACCAGGCCCAATGTCAACTTGTGCAACTGTAATACCATTCTGTTTTTGAACTTTTTATTAATAGAAGAATAGGGTACAGATTCTTTTGTTTCTGGCTTCTCAAGCTAACCAGATGTTTGTGGACAAGTCATTCATGTGGGAAGTGTAGTAGCACAGTTTGTTTATTGCCACTAATACATACTGACATTGTTCTATCGTAGAAACATTCTATAATGATGGACGGTTTTAAGCTTTGATGAATAGTGCAGCTATGAGTATTCTTGTACTTGTCTTGTAGAGGTACCCACACTCACACATTTGCACAACCCTAGAAGTAGAATAGCTGGATCATTGGGTATGTCTTCATTTAACTTCACTGGCAGTTTTCCAACATGCTTGCACCAATTTACATTCCTACCAGCAGAGTCTGAGAGTTTCCATCATCCACATTCCTGACAGCACTTTTTTGTCTTTCATAATTTTAGCCATCATGGTGGGAGGGTAGTAGACTCTCATTGTGGTTAAATTTGCATTTCCCTCATGACTAAAGAGGTTAGGCACCTTTCATATGTTTATTGTACATGTTAGACACTATGAAGGGTCTGTTGAAGTCTTTTATTCACTTTTTCTATTGCACTGGCTGTCTTTTCTTCACTGATTTGACAAAGCCCTTTATACATTCCATACACAAGTGGTTCAGCAGAAGCTTTTAATTTGGTACAAACTTTATATATATGAAAAAGAACACTATAAGGTCAAGGGTTAAGATTTTGTCACCAGCCTACAGGTATTCTAGGAACATAAGAGCAAGGAATGACCAATTTAAGGTTGTGTGAACAAAGACAAATATATAGAAAATAGAAATTCTGATACAGACCATTAAGAAATTAATGCATTTACCTACGTGGAATAATATGAAGGCATCACAGAGCTTAAAGAGCCATGAGCTGCAAAATTCAAGTCAGAATGAGCTTTGTTCCTAAGTGAATATTAATTTTTTTTTTCATAAAATTCAAGTCTTTATTGGGCATCAAGTATGTTGGATAAAAATGAGGGCAGATTAACAGCAGGCTATGGAGTTCCAGACAGGCCTTGTTTAACACTTTATTTCATTACCTCGTTTAATCACCCTGGGACTACAATATAGATATTATCTCCCATTTATCAAAGAAACTAATTAAGTGACTCACCTAATGCTGTAGCTAATCAGTAGTGGAACTAACCTAAGAATTGAGGTCTGTCTACTTCAAAAGTCCAAGATTTTTACATGAAACATTCCACATATCAACAAGCAAAGTTTTACAAAAAAATTCTTTATTATATGGTAGTTTCTCAGAACTGAAGACAAAAAAAAAATACAATAGAATATCAGAAATTTTAGAATTTTATATAGACAGTGTTTGTCCTCTTGTGGGATGCACTTCAAAAAATATGCAAAAATTGGGTATCCAAGCATCACACCTGAGAAGTCAAACAATAGCAATGCCACAATTCCAAAACACCATTATTTCAGAATAACACCAGTAATTCTGCAACATCTTGGAGTGAGGGTGAAGACATTAAATGAACACAATCATTGTAAGATATCCTGACTTAAGAAATAGGAAAGTGGTACACCTTAGAATGGAGAACCACAGTGAGTGTTATAAGAGATGGTTTATTCCCAGTGCAATAAAAGTTTATTAAAATTCCTAATTATCTCTCACGTTTTTAGAAACAAAATACTTCCAGCATTTGGTACATGTTCATTAATTGTGTTCTTTTGCTTCATTGTTAAACACAGCTTAAATCTAATGAGCATCTAATTGAGGTTAAAGACCCATCCTAATGATTTCCATCTTTATCTCAATCACATTAAGATTACAGCTATACCACTGTGCATGGGTATAAATATACGCATGTGTGTGTTCACACACATACGAAGCCTTTCTTTGATTTCAGTTTCTTTTAATAAAATAAGGTAATGCAAACAAAATATTAAAGCTATTGTATAAATACTTAGTGCTGTGTAGACAGGGATAACATGCTACCAAAACCCAACCGTTAGCTGGAAGGCAGTTATATTCATTTCCTCTGGCTGCTGAAATAAACTATCACAGTGGCTTAAAACAAAAGGAATTTATTTTCTTAAATATCTGGGGGATGGAAGTCCAAAGTCAGTTTCACTGAGGTGGAATCCAGGTATCAGCAGGGCTGCACTCCCTCCAGAAGCTCTAGGGAAGAATCTGTTGGTAGTTTCCTCCAGCTTCTGATGGCTGGAGATATCCCGATTTGTGGCCCTATCACTCCAATCTATGCCTCTATCTTTACAATGCTTTACCCTCTGTCCATCAAATCTTGTACTTTCTCTTAGAAGAATACTTATGATGGTATGTGGGAAAAACACAGATAATCAGCATGTTCTCATCTCGAGATCCTTAACTTATATCTGCAAAGATCTTTTTCCAAATAAGGTAACATTTACAGATTGTAGGGATTAGAACATGGACATATCTCTAAACCACCATTTACTTCATGTTAGCAGTTCACAGTACTCAGCAGCTAATATCTCAAAGCTATAGGAAATAGTTCAAAACACAGGAAAGGTAGTGTAGAGAATTTCAATTTCTACTCTAGCAAAGTCCAGAGTACACTGAAGTCAAGTGTCTAGAAAAATCAAATATTGCCAACATCATACAGAGAAGTCTACTTAATAGCAAGAGCATACACATGGTTATCAATCCGGACTGAACATTAAAACTATCTTGGAACATTCTACCACTGCTAATGCCAAGGCCCCACTTGAGACCGCTAAAATTAGAATCTGTGTATGCAGCCCAGGTTTGGTTGTTTTTTATGTTTTTGCTTAACTCAGATAATCCAAATGTGCAACCATCAGCTCAAGCAGAAAACACAAAATGAGATGGAGAACTTAATTACACAGGGAAAGGCTTTTTGTTTTGCATTTTTAACCAATTTAATGCAACCACTTTTCTGGTTGGGGAGAAAGAATCCCTTTAAAATTTCATGGTCTTAATTTAATTTGAAAATATGTTCAGATCAAAAGTTCTAAAAACTGACCTGTATAATTCTTTTAGCCAAATCAGAATATGTTAACAGTATGGCTAATAAAGGTATACTACAAAATAAATGTCTAGTTTCATAACAAGAAACTTCCATTCATTCATTTAATTGACTTTGCTCTGAAAGTATCAAGCTAGGCTTGCTTAGAACAAGAAGCTCATGAAAATAATCACATGGAGAATTGTGCTTGCTCTTTCACAAATGCATTTTTATATGGTAATACATTTTTATACTAAGGCATGGGAAATGACAGTTACAATTTAAAGGGTTTCGAGAAAGATAATTAATCCAAACCCTTTATTGCCCAGGCTAATCACACAAACTTGGGGTTTTATTTCATGTCTCTGATTCCTCTTCCTTCTTTCTGGGGCTTTTATCTATTTACCTAGGATTGTTTATTGGTTTCATTAGAAAGAGAAGAGAAACTCACAAGTCCACTGATTCTAATTCTACATGTGTAGTTTTTGAAACACTTATTTTAAAGGAAAACCTATATATGCCAATAGTTGAGCATAAATGTTAAACTCTGCTAACATTAAATGTCATGTTTTATTAGTATAATGAATAACTGCAAAAACTGCCAGAATAATAATTCAATAAAATAACTTCACAAAAAAGGAGGATTGCACCAGAAAGTCACATAAAGTTTGGATCTTCATTGTCACCCTGACTTATCATTACATGAAGAGAAATTACCAAGACTAGAACACATGCATGTCTCAATATGAAAACTGTTAAGAGTTATTAACATTTGATTTGACATATGAAATTTATTTGTATGTAATGAACTGCAAATATATACCTAGTGGGAAATGCACTTAAAAGCTCCTTTAAAAAAAAAAAAAAAAAAAAAAAAAAGACCTAGTCAAAGCAATTAGACAATGGAAATAAAGGGGTATCCAAACTGGAAAGAAGGAAGTCAAAATATCTCTGTTTGCTGACAGGATGATCTTCCATATAGAAAAAACTAAAGACTGCACAAAAAAAAACTATTAAAACTCATAAAGGTATCAATGAAGTTGCAGGATACAAAATCAGCATACAAAAATCAGGAGTGCTTCTAAATACCTATTCCAAACTAGGGGAAAAAAGAAATCAAGAATGAAGTCCCGTTTACAATAATTAGCAAAAAAAAGAAAGATAGAAAAATTCCTAGAAATAAATTTAATCAAAATGGTAAAAGAACTCTACAATGAAAACCATAACATACTGATGACAGAAACTGAAGAAGACACAACATGCAAATATATCCCATGTTCATGGATTAGAAGAATTAATATTGTTAAAATGTCCATTCAACCCAGATCAATCAACAAATCTGATATAATCTCTATCAAAATACCAATGATATTCTCCACAGAAATGG
Source organism: Sciurus carolinensis (assembly GCF_902686445.1). Taxonomy (NCBI): domain Eukaryota; kingdom Metazoa; phylum Chordata; class Mammalia; order Rodentia; family Sciuridae; genus Sciurus; species Sciurus carolinensis. Next base: position 50,493,197 of record NC_062226.1, on the reverse strand, counting down.
GGGTAATCCTAAAAGGCATTTGGAATCACAAAATATCTTTAATAACCAAAATAATTCTGAGGTAAAAACAAAGTTACAGTCATCACAATACATGACTTCAAAACATAATACAACCAGGCATGGTTGTACATGCTATAATCCCAGCAGCTCAGGAGGCTGAGGCAGAAGGATTTCAAGTTCAAATATAGCCTCAGCAAAAGGGATGCACTATGCAACTCAGTGAGACCCTTTCTCTAAGTAAAATACAAAATAGGGCTTGGGGATATGGCTCAGTGGCTGAGTGCCTCTGAGTTCAATCCTTCATACCTAATAATAACAACAACAACAACAATAATAATAAAGCTATAGTAATCAAAACAGTATGATACTAGCATGAAAAGATAACATAATCCAATGGAATTAAGTAGGAAATAAGTCCACACATTTACAACCAACTGACTTTTGACAAAGGTAGCAAGAATAAACATCAGAGAAAGGATAGTCTTTTCAATAAATGTACTGGGAAAACTGGATCTACGCATGCAAAAAAAAAAAAAAAAGGAAACTAGATTCTTATAAAAAATCAACTCAAAATTGATGAATGGCATAAAAAAAAAACTACTGGAAGAAAACAGAAGAAATACTTCAGGATATTGGTCTGGGAAAGAATTTTTTGGTTATAACCTTAAAAGTTCAGGCAGTAACAAAAATGGACATAATGCAATTACAATCAAACTAAAAATCTTCTGCACAGCAAAAGGATCAACAGTGCCAAAAACTTACAATGGAGAAAAGACAGCCTTTTCAACACATTGTGCTGGGAAAACTGGAAATCTACATGCAGTAAATGAAATTAAACCCTGATCTCTCACCCTGTATAAAACTCAACTCAAAATGGATCAAGGACCTAGGAATTAGACCTGAGACCCTTCACCAAATATGAGAAAACATGGGGCCAAATCTCCATCACATTGGCTTAGGATCAGACTTCCTTAACAAGACCCCCATAGTGCAAGAAATAAAAGCAAGAATCAATAAATGGGATAGATTCAAACTAAAAAGGTTTTTCTCAGCACAGGAAACAATCAATAATGTGAAGAGAGAGCCTACAGAGTGGGAGAAAACTTTTCCACACACACTTCAGACAGAGCACTCATCTCCAAAGTTTATAAAGAAGTTAAAAAACGCCAAAATACAAAGAACCCAATCAATAAATGGGCTAAGGAAATGAGCAGACACTTCATAGAAGAAGATATACAGGTGATCAAAAAATATCAAACAAATATGAAAAAGAGCTCATCGTCTCTAGTAATTAGAGAAATGCAAATTGAAACCACCCTAAGATTTCATCAAACTCCAATTAGAATGTCTATTATCAAGAACATAAGCAATAATAAGCCTTGGCGAGGATGTGGGGGAAAAGGCACACTAGTACATTGCTGGTGGAGTTGCAAATTGGTGCAGCCACTCTGGAAAGCAGTATGGAGATTCCTCAGAAAGCTTGGAATGGACCCACCATTTGACCCAGCTATCCCACTCCTCGGTTTATACCTAAAGGACTTAAAATCAGCATACTACAGTGATGCAGCCACATCAGTGTTTATAGGAGCTCAATTCACAATAGCTAGATTGTGGAACCAACCCACATGCCCTTCAATTGATGAAGTGATAAAGAAACTATGGTATATATACACAATGGAATACTACTCAGCCATGAAGAAGAATGAAATTATGGCATTTGCTGGTAAATGTATGAAGTTGGAAAATACCATGCTAAGTGAAATAGGACAAGCCTAAAAAACCAAAGGCCACATGTTTTCTCTGATAAGTGGATGATGATATATAATGAGGGGGGATGGCAGGGCGGAGTGGGGGGAGAGAAGAATAAAGGAACTTTGGATGATGTAGAGGAAAATGGGGTGGGACGGGGTGGGGGATGGAGAGATAGTAGAATGAAGCAGACAGTATTACCCTATGGACATGTATGATTACATAAATGGTGTGAATCTACATTGTATACAACCATAGAAAAGTTGTACCCCATTTGTGTAGAATGAATCAAAATGCAGTCCATAAAAATAAAAAAAAATTAATGAAAATAAATAAATAAATAAGAACCAACAAAGTTAAAAGACAAACCACAGAATGGAAGAAAATATTTGCAAACTCTTCCTATCTAACAAGTGATTAATATCCAGAATATAAAAACATTTCAACAACCTCAACAGAAAAAAAAAATTAAAAATTGGAAAAGCATAGATTGGGAGTGCTCTTATGAGAATATTTTAGCCAAGTCACCTATTAAGTCTTTCAGAACTTAAATCTACCAAGTTAAAATTGTCAGCTCCTAGATGACATAAAGGAGAATTAATTCAGCAACTTTCTTTCAAGATCTAAAAAATGTTTTAGAAATCTACAGCAGTGTCTTGCATCTAATGCTTTAAGAAAATACCTTCACAGAAATAATTACTGAATATAAACAGTATTCAGTAATCCACTATCCAGAAGTCCTTTGTAAACTGCTTGCACATTGTGAATGAGCTGCAGATTACATCTTTACATATTTCTGCTTACCCACATTCATTTTAGTGTACCAACTCAATCTTAAAATACCTGGTGCCAACCCCATGCACACACACGAAAGAAAACTCCACCAATAATCTAGTTTTGGTTTTGATTTTTTTAATGACACACTCCTGGTTTCATCCTCCAGGCAATCACTCTGATTCTGCGACCTCATTGAGAAGTTTCACTTCTCACCTTTCCCTAAACTTTTTCCTCTTTTCTCATTTTCACTAACAACATTAACTTCAACAAATTTTTAAAACAGGAAGTATTCCACTAGATGTATAATTGCATTTTACACCAGATTCAGCAATTGTTGATTCCCTGTCAGTTTCAAAATATACAACATACAAAACAGTAATTAAAAACAGGTTTTAAAAATCTTCTAAGACAAGAATGGCTGGAAGACTCCTTTCCTATTCCCAATAAGGCCTCTGGATAATATCAGTGAAATCTACTGATTCTCAGGAAAGCTTAAAATCTTAGTTTGGTTCACATCCTATAATTAAACATATATTTTAAAAACATTCACTATTTTCTGCATAGTGATAGGTAGCACTATTCAAAATCCCATAAAAATGACCAAATTAAATTAATGTCAAAGTTGTTTTCATAGCTGTGTTCAATAACAAATTGTTCCTGGACCGTAAATGTCATACTACAAGCAAAGCATTCAACATTACCTGTTATCATTTAATCTGTAAAATTAAAATATTCAACTGTGATAAAGCCTTTACAATAATCTAGCAAATACTGTTCAGTGAAAATAATTCCTGGAAAGTTTCACCAGTACCACTTTAAAAGGCTATTTTTTATTGTTAGAAATACAGTATGGGAAATCTAAAAAAGACTCACAAAACTACCACCTAGCAGTAAGCACTGTTAACACATAGAATACAAAGGACACCAAAATGTTATGTTCCTAAGAGTGAAAAAATTAGCATATTTTAGCTAATTAGCATAGTTACAGTCATAGAGTATATAATTTGAGCCTACTTTTCAATTTATATCATGTACTTTGTACTATGTCATGAGAACATTTAAGAAAATGTCATCTTAGCCATACGTGATAGCACACAACTGTCATCCCAGCTACTCAGGAGACTGAGGCAAGAGGATTGCAAGTTTAAGGCCATCCTCAGCAACTTAGGGAGACCCTGCCTCAAAATAAAGGATGGAGCGGGGGAAGTGCCCCTGGATTCAAACCCAGTACTAAAGAAGTGGAGGAGTCATCTAGAGGGCTATTTAAAAATCTACCACTGGAATGTAAATTTAGTGCAGCCATTGTGGAAAACAGTATAGAGGTTCTTCAAAAAATTGAAACTATACCAGACACGGTGGCATACACCTGTAATTCCAGCAGCTCAGGAGGCTGAGGCAAGATGGTTGCAAGTTCAAAGCCAGCCTCAGCAATGTAGTGAGACTCTGTCTCAAAAAATAAATAAATAAATAAAAATTTAAAAAAAATAAAATAAAAAGGGCTGGGATGTGGCTCAGTGCTTAAACACCCCTGGGTTCAATCCCGGGTACAAAAAAATTAAATTAAATTAAAATAGAACTACAAGAAGATCCAACAATCCCATTTCTACATATATATCCAAAAGAAGTGAAATCAATCCCTTGAAGAGGTATGTGTATCCCCATGTTCAGCCTTAATATTATTTACAGTAGCCAAAATATGGGAACAAGCTGTGCCCAGTCACAAATGAAGGGATAAACACAGCAGGGTACGTGTGCACAATGAAATATTATTCAGCTATTAAAAAGGAAAGAAATTTGCCATTTGTCACAATATGGATGAACCTGGAGGACAATGTTAAGTGAAATAAGTCAGAAAAAGGCAAAGACTGCATGATCTCACTTCTGTGTAGAATCTTAAAAAAACAAACAAACAAACAAACAAACCTGAACTCATAGGGACAGAAAAGAATGGTGGATGCCTGGGGCCAAAGGATGGGAGAAATGCAGAGATGTTGGAGAGAGGACACATACTTTTAGTTGTAAGGGATAGGTGGGTACAGCGTGGGTGGTGATAGATGTGTTAATTTCATTATGATAATCACTGCTCAATGTACGTGTGTATCAAACCATTACACTATATCATAAATACATTCAATCTCTATTTGTCATGAAATAAGAATTTTTAAATATGCAAATCAAGACATCATCCACCCCTCAAGAAAGTTTACCACCAGAAAATTCAACAGTAACTACACAAAAGCCAGATTTTAAAAGGAGGAATATTGAAGCAAATCTATTTGTGAGCCTCTTGTAAGACATTTCTTTAGAAAGTCAGTACAAAGTTGTGTGAGAACTGACCCGACTTTTAAAAAGCAGGTCAGGTCAACTGCAATGACAATGCTGGGTGGGAGGGAGGAAGAGCTTCGTTACAGATTCATCTTTAGAGTTTGCCACACCTGGAAAGCTGGAGAAGGGTCCAATTTAAAGAGGAAGTCCTGCGCAGTAGAATTTTCCTTCATTTTCACCCTGACTATCCTTCCTGGATGAGTAGAAAATGAGTCTGAATTAAAAATGCACTCTTTTCTAAATCTCTTTCTCAATAAGCAGCGTAAACATGGATGCACCTTCAAAAGCAGAAAAGGAGAAAGGTTAGAACAAAGACACTAATCACAGTCTACACAGACAAGAATGAGGACTCTGAAGCACACACACTAAGCCCTTTCTGGGCACAACAACCCAAGGAAAGAAGTGTGGCAGCAGCCTGGGGTTAGTCAGGGCTACCCCAGTATGCCCCGATGCCTAAGAGGCCAAAGTCTGAAAGGCTGTTTTAGACACAACGAACTTTTAATAGAAACTGAGAGGAAGGAAGGAAATACACATCCAAAAAAAAAAAAAAAATCAATCATAAAATATTTGAGTTAACAAGAGACAAAACAGACACTGAAAAGAAAATCTTTGCAGGAATAGGCCCTACAGAGATCACACTCTGGACCAAAGAAGTACTGTCCAGCACTGAAGCTTGGTGGGGCAAAGGTACTCAACACAAGTAAGGACGGCCCAGGAGACCGACTGGTTGGCCATCTCAGTTGCTCCACCTCCTCAAGGACACCACCAAAAGATCCCCAGAAACAACAAAAACAGGAGAAATGTCCATCTATCCTTCAGCTGGAAACATACAAACAAGGCGTACAGAGGCCTTTTAGCTGTAAAGAGGCAGGCATGGCCATGTGATCCTATTACTAAACAAAGGGTTGTGGCAGTGAAGGGGAGAATACTTAAAACTTACAAGGACCTCCTGCACTTATTAAATATAAAACAGCTTTTAAAAGTCCATCACAGGTATATTTTGGACTGTAATTTTTAAAGGGGAATTTTTTTTCTTAATGTAGTCAAGCAGGCAAAAAGCCAATCGATCCATTAGAAAAATCAAAGAGCCAGAAATCTATGCTTTGTCATTAATTCAGTCAAGCAAAGAGCATTACTACTAGCATCTCTCCCTCTCTCTCTTATTTTAAGTGGACAGCAGGGGATAAATGGATAGCAGAACAGGAAGAAGAAAATGCCTTTGTGATATCTGTCCTACAACTGGGGCACAGCTCACATTTATGGTTCATGCCAAGTCCTTGGAACTGAGCAAGGGTCCCAGGTTTGGGCACTGCATGTAGTGATAAAAGATGATGAGGTCACAGAAGAGACACTTCTGACTCTAACTTTGACAGCTATCAATTTAGGTAAAAATAATACACTGGGATGGACCAACCCTCCCCCTCATCCCTTTTAACAGTAAGCATTATGCAATGCTAGGTGATAAGAACAAAATGCTATATTTCTATGGTTCTTTTGGAATGTGTCTAATAAGTCAACTGGAATCACAGTTGGCTTAGAAGAAAATGTTGAATGAATGGAGAAAGTAACTCAGCAAAACAAAGACTGCTTCCTGCTTGCACGACACTTTAATCAAAGTTCCAACAATTTAAATTTGCTATTAAATGATAGTGAGTCTTACTGAAAAGTAATCGTTGATAGAAGTGTTGTTTTGTTTTATTAAAATCCTCTGCGTGCTTTTTTTTTTTTTTTTTTTAATTACAAAATTATTGCAAACTACTCAGTACTCAGTCAAGACTATTACTTTCCTGCTCCGGTATGTGACTCCTCCTGCAAGCAGTGACTATTTAACTAGAAAAACAAAAACCCTGCCAAACAGGCATATACTATGCAGAAAATATAAGTGCTACATTTATAGACAGAAGCAGCTTTGTAGAACATCTAAGGTAGGCAGCCTGAATGAAGAATAACTGTATGGTTCTTCATTTAGAATGAAGGTTTCACCACCTAAAGATCCAGAACCATGAAGGCTGGTGCCCTTAACTGCCAGATGTAAAACTATAGCTGTGAAGCCCCAAAGTAGCAAATTATTTAAGGTCAAACATGAGCTGTTTCAATATATGCATTCTCATAAACTTACCTTTCACTTAACTGCAGATATTAAAAATATTGCACATTCTAAAATAGGTTGGTAAAAGCAAACAAGCACTCAATGTTTTTACAGCTGGGCCAGAAACTGCTAAGGCCAAATTAATGTATACTTCCACAGGGGATTGTTGCCCTTCACAGGTATGTCTCCATTTTTCTTTGATAGGTACTCCACAAAGTGAGAATATTCTATTTATCAGGAATAGGGGGAGGGTTATTCTGATCAGTTACAGTAATATAATTCTCACTCTTTTTGTGCAAGCTACTTTAGATACACTTTCTTATGGGAAGAAAGTTTTTACTTCCATACAGATAACTGTCTCACCTATCTCAAACATCTGGAATCATACACTCTAGTGCCTGGTTTTCCTAATAAAAACACTTGAGATTTTTTTCATTCATTTAAACATAAAAAGAATGAGGGGGTGAGGGAGTCCTGACTTTTGATGGGGAAACACACACACACACACACACACAAACACACATACACACACAGAACAAACCCTTGGTTCCACTGTGAACTTTCATGTGTTTTTATTTCAAATATTTGAAATAATTTAAATATAAAGCTACACAAACTATAAAAGTTAAATGTAATTAAATCACCGAGAGAATAGACTTTTAAAGCACTACCATTAAAAACTTTAGATCTTCAGATGATTTATTGCAAAATGAAAATAAAGTCTAAGTTGCAAAATTTATGTGACAGACAAGGCATATTATACGCACTTCAATATCAAAGCATCTCCAAGGTTTTATGCTGTTCAAATGCATTAATCTTCATCATACCCCAGGTTTTATACACACGTTTAAAAACCTAATTACAAACCCAGAGACAAATGATAAACTATGTGACAGCATTTATAATATTCCTTAATATAAATGCAATATTCATATAATCATTAAAAGATTTGGAGACCTCCACTGACTTAAGAATTTATAATCTCCTATTATAACATCCAGGTCTTGGACAGAAATTGTGTAAGTCCCATTTGTTCATTATTTCTGATGGAATTAGAAAGGTTAGCCATTTCAGAACCAAAGAATTTAGACAAAGTTCTCATTTTTATTTGTAATATTCAAAGTAATAAAAGGCACCACCCTTATACAGCATTTAGTATACATCTGACACTGTATTTATTTAATCCTCAATATATTGCTATGCAATAAATTCTAACATTAACTTCATTTTACAGATGAGAAAACTGAAACACCAGTCAAATTACTTTCCCAAAAATTTACAGCTAAGTAAATGTCATAGCTGAGATTCAAACCAAGGCAATCTGCTTCCAGAGTCTTAACCCCTCAACAACATTCTTGAGTAGGCCATATTAAACAATCCCACCCTCCCTCCCTGACTTCCCACCTCTACATGAAGATTAAGAATACACCCAAGGAGGCAAACATTCCTAACTAAATCCACACCATCTGCCATCCTTTTGAAAAAGGAAATTCACATCCCCAAGTTGTTCCAAACATGTTTGAGATGAAAGAAAAAAGAGAACAAATTCCCTTACACTTCTGGGAAAGAGATAATTGATACAAAATGCAAAAAGTTATAAGCTATAAAGAATTAGAGAAGTAAGGCACTACCAATATTTAGACTCTTAAAAAAATAATAAAATCAATCCCTCCCAAGGATTTCATACCATTGAATGTTGAGCCCACAAGAAATCTCATTGCTTACCATTAATCTATGAACTATTAACTAAGGAATTGTTTCTAATATCCAATTAGCAACTCCAAACAACTTACAGTAATAAGGACATGAAGGCATGCAATGAAATCGCTTATGATTCAAAAATCCACAATTCTATTTTAGAAACAGTCAGTCCCAATTCCTTGTAACAGAGCCGTGAAACTGGGACTACTGTATATTTCCTTACTTGCCTTAAAAGTTGAAAGCACCTCATAAGGGAAGTGGTTTCTGAACCATAGTAGCAAAGGGAACCGGAGTAGAAGGAATAAAAGGACCCATACATGAATCCTGCTTTCATCAGAGATGTATCTCTAACCCTGGTTTTCCACCCTCCATGCTCTTATTGTACGATTGCCTCTTTCCCACTACACAGATGTCTCCCTTGGTGCCATTTGTCTAACCACATATGTGTGTATATGTATTTTAATATGTTAACACTTTTTTAATGTGTTACAAAATCTTCTATAAATGACCAATACTGTTAAGGAAAAATAAAAACTAGTTATGAAAATGTAAAAGGTCAAGATCTTTGGGCTGGGGTTGTAGCTCAGTGGTAGAGCGCTTGCCTAGCATGTGTGAGGCACTGGGTTCAATCCTCAGCAACACATAAAAATAAATAAATAAAGTAAAGACATTGTGTCCATTTACAACTAAAAAAATATTTAAAATTAAAAAAAAAAAAAGGTCAAGATCTTTGCTCAAATTTCCAAAAAGCTTTAGCAGCCAGCAAAAGGTAAAAACAATAATCACAATCCATGACTTTAAGTTTCCTAAGAAAAATTCCTTTCCTGGCCTCCTTTTTAAAGTATCCCATATTTGAAAATCTACTGATATTCTTTTTGGTCCAATGCAACTCTTTAAACCAATGTATTGCTACAAAGCAAAGACTGCTTTAAAGCAGTCTCTGCTCCACCCCAATATCCAATGAAGACACTCGTTTTCTCAACTCCTCTCCCTTCGGTAAATTATTACAAGGAAATGCACTCCTTAGGTAAGTCCAGAAGAAATGTTTACAGTTCTGTCAATTTCCCTTGTTTATCATGAAATTTAACAACTAGATGTTCCTGTGATATTTTCTATTTAAAAAATAAATAAATAAATAAACCCAAAGCAACCTTTAAAGTTGGTAAAAATTCCAGAATTAGGAAAAAATCTGAATGACCAAGATGACAATTTCTGATTTTACTATTTAATAGAGAGCTAATTATACAAAAATAACTTTCACAACCTCCCAGTAACAATACAAACTACATGGAGGCTCCAAAATACAAATCCTATGAAAGGAACAAACCACATATGTGTTTTCTACAACCTATTTTTGGCAGAAGTTGGTATTACTTTTTACTGAATATTAGTGCCATGCCTTATAGGGACAGAAATATTACCAAGGAATTATGTAGCACTAGACTTTTGTAATCTCTTGAGAGCCAAGTTAATCCTTAAGTCTACAGTCGATCCCCATCCCCCTATGTGCACATACAAATACTCAACCTGCTCTGATAAAAATCAACAATTACACTTGCTTCCCTCTCTCAATTGCCAAGTCATCAGATCCACCCACCCGGATCCCCTTATGACTGTAAAGTTTATGGATTACTTATTTCTCATGGTTTTTTTCCTGACACACTGTAACCACATTCCTTTTATAGAGCTCTGATCAATTCTCAGAAGTATATGGGGCAGGGGGGTGAGGGGTGGGAGTGGATAGTGAGCAACAGTAGCAAAAGATGTTTCAAGATTTTTATTACTTTAGAATCTTATTTGCAAAGAATTGTAGTCATGCCAGAGCTTCTAACACCCTAGAAAAGGAAGCACTCATAATCCTATTTAATACTGAAAATATAAAGTTAAGGCAATTGCAGAATGCCACCCAGTACCTGCAAGAGTTGAGAAAGAGTTAGCAAGTGCTGCATCTATCCATTTAATTTCCTGAGCTACCAAAAGGTTTTAAATTAAAGGTTGACATCACTCACATGAAATAGAGTAACCTTTACTCTGTAACCTCCTCACTGCCTGTGGCACCACCAATAAGCAAACTGCAGTTGCTAGAATACCTCCAACCCAGTCTGTGTGGGGCCGGAAGAGGAGAACAGACACTTTGAGACTGGAAGTGATGAGAAGACTTCTAAGACCCACGGCTGGTGCAACATGAAGGATTAAGCTTTAAATTTCCAATAAGCTCTGTTTTAAGGACTCCAAACAGTCTAGCTTGGCATCCTTTACAAGTAATATTATTCATGTTTTTCCTGGGAACAATGTAGCTATTGTCCAAATAAACCTCAGATTTACTCAGGATATTGTTTAAATAGAAAATTTTTGAAGCCCAATGGAAGATTAGTAGGAGTATAAAAAATCCCATGTAGACACTACCTTTTCTCACCTGACAAGGTTCCAAAGACAAAACCATTTGCAGTGTGCCTTGGAAGAGTGAATCCTAAATGTTATTATAGATTTAGTAAAAAGGTACAAGCTAAAAAATAAATAATGATTTTTACACAAAAATTTGAAATCATGACAAAAAGAATTTTAATGAAGACTCTGCTCTTGACACCCAGAAAGTATACCAGGGAACATCTGGGAAATACAACCTTTTCTAAAAGCCAGGGTGTTTTTTCCTCAAGGCCAGAGGTCAGAAACCAGGGTCAGTCCTTGTTTTATGGTCACAGTTTTATGCTTTAACCACATGAATCTTAGGATAATTTTTTGTTTGTCTGTTTTGTTTTATTTTGTTTTGAGATGAGATTCATGTTGCCCAGGCTGGCCTCAAACTCAAGATCTTCCTTTTCCAGTCTCCTGAGTATTTGGAATTAGAGGCATGTACCACCATATCTTGCTTAGAATAACTTTAAATGCCACGTAAGCAAGAAAACAAGCTCTCAATTTTCCATGTTAACTCCATGGAAAAGGGAAGAAAGGAAAAAAAGACATTATTGTGGTCACTTCTTCCTCCAAAATCCTGTAGAGGAACTGAAATTCAAATCCATGAGGAGGCAGTACTCTTGCATCTGAACACACGTTCATTCACATCAGCACAGGATGGCTGCACACCATGTGAATGCCAGGCATGCTGTTAGGTGCCCAGGACTTCACAAGTGTCAGAGAGAGTGCAAATCCCTCCACTCACAGAGCTCATCAACTCCATCTGCCCTCCATTCATCCTCAACACTCAGTAAAAAGCATACACTGAGCACCTTCTGCACCAGCCAATATGTTTGGAATGAATATTTTGTCTAAATAAGAGCCTGCTCCTTTTCTTGCCTTCCTACCCTGGTGAGATTTATCCCCTGCCCATGATGGAAAATTCATCTCCAAATATTATTGCTAGTGTTTACTGGCCTGTCTCAATGAAGGTAGTCAAATTACTTGGTCTTTAAAAACATTCTTATCTTACAGATCTAGAAGACAAAAAACAAACAGGAGCTTGAATATGGAACTAAGTTTTTATAACTATATCAGAAACTTTCCTGGTTTTAAGAAGAAAAGAAACCAATAGGTTTTGTTGTTTTTGTTTTGTTTTTGTTTGTTTTTTAAATTTACAACACGGAAACACACTCCCAGCCAAAGAAAGTGCTCCCAGAATACTTAACACAAACTTGAGGGAAATTTCATCAACTAAAATCACCAATCTCTGAGTCAGGTATTTCTCTTCAGAGAAAAGCCAATCAACTGCAATGGTATGCCAGTCTTCCGTACTCTTGAGAATGACAACTAACTCCTACCACTTAAGAATCTTCCTTTCCCCTTTCCCCCTCTGCTCAGTTCCAACTGTTTGTTCGAACTGAATACATTTCACATTTATGATCTTTAACTGGCATCATACATTTTGCCTCACATTTTTTCATATAACCTCTCATTAAAGAAAAATTAATGATTTAAATCAAACCAATTCCACTTCCTCACGCCAAAACTTAATTTCCTGTACAGTATTGCTTTCATTTCACCTTTGGGGGGAAAAAAAAAAAATCTCAGTTCACAATTTTTTAAAGACCTCTGTTCCTTATTACTTAAGAAAACTCAGAGCCTGGAAGAATATAAACCAATACAGGTTGTTACATGCTCTGTCACTCGCTCTCTGGCAAAGGAAAGCTTCCAGTACAGTCAAAAAACCAAGCTCCACATCCACACTTCTGTCCCTACTTAAAACTCATCTTAAAAATTACCAAACACCAGAACAGGGGTGGTAGCTTAGTGGTAGAGCACTTAGCTAACATGTGTGAGGCACTGGGTTCGATCCTCAGCACCACATAAAAATAAATAAATTAAATAAAGGTGTAAAAATACAATAACATTATTAAATGAAAGAAACGGCTTTCAAATAAAAAAATTACTAAACACCAAAAATGGATGGCACCAATGAAACACACTCAGAACATTACAACAGTCAAGACTGCCTGTAACAGGAAAGAAAACTAATGAGAAAAAGATTATTCTTTACTGGGAAAAACTTTCAGCAAAACAAAGTTAATCACATATATTTTATACTCTTACCTGACTTCGCCACCTCACTCTGTCAAGGATACCTGCTTTTCTTAAAGCGATGCTTTCCCAACCGTGGGTTTTACAGCTCCATACTGCTCCAATAGCAATAAACTCACTACAGGGTATTTTGTTTGTTCCCATACCAGGTGGGGTTTTGTTGTGTTTTTTGGACATTTGCTCTCACAATTATGTAATTTATTATTTTGTAATAATGAAGGGTGAAAATGACTACTTTTCTTTTGGTGGGTGGGGTTACCGGGGATTGAATTCAGGGGCACTCAACCACTGAGCCACATCCCCAGCCCTATTCTGTATTTCATTTAGAGACAGAGTCTCACTGAGTTGCTTCATGCCTCACTTTTGCTGAGGCTGGCTTTGAAATCTTGATCCTCCTGCCTCAGCCTCCCTGGGATTACAGGCATACACCATTATCCATTTATATATTTTGATATATCATACATAAATGGAGTATAATTTCTCATTTTTCTGAATTTACATATTGTAGAATCACATCAGACATGTAGTTATATGTATACATGAGGTAATAATGTCTGTTAGCCCCAGCATGACTACACATGAAAACTAAATTAAGTAGTCTGTACTCAGTGAAGTGAGCAGCTAAATTATTATCTGTCTACTGAACAATCAAAAGAGAATTTAAGACCCGAAAAACAAAAATTTCAACCTAGTTTTAATTATTCTTTTTCTAACAAATCGACAAATTGGAATTAGGCCAAGTAGTGGGCTTCTAGAGTATTAAGAAGGTGTCCAGGAACTGAATAATGATGAAACATATAGTAGAGGTCACTCTTATCAAATTTCCCTCTCCAAGTTGCCAGATCAGCCCTCCTCTGGCCAGCACTCCTCCTGAAGGTCATCTAACTGACCCCACAAATTGACCTCCTAACCTAAGCTGGAGTCTCCGGTTTATTTTCATTCTAGAAATGGCATGTTGGTTTAAAACTCGGTTCCCTACACAAGTTCAGATAGGTATTAACCCCCACCTATATTTTCAGAAGTAAAAACTGAATTTTTTTAACTTTTTTTTAGATTTTGATAAACCTTTTTTTTTTATTCATTTATTTATATGTGGTGCTGAGACTCGAACCCATGCTTGGCAAGCTCTCTACCACTGAACCACAACCCCAGCCCTAAAACTGAATTTTTTTCTAAATTATTTTTTTTTTATTTTTTACAGACTGCATTTTGATTCATTGTACACAAATAGGGTACCTCATTTCGTTTCTGTGGTTGTACATGATGTAGATTCATACCATTCATGTCATCATACATGTACACAGGGTAATGATGTCTGAAAACTGAATTCCTAAACACACAAAAGTTGAGGAATTATAAATCTTAAATTCTTACTGGTATTCTACAGTCTGTGGCAATGGTCTTCAAATTGGGTCTGTGTCCAACATTTAGGATACATGAAAATTCTGAAGGAAAGAAATGTATTTATTTATCTTCAGCTTCCTTGTGCGGTCTTTCCTAAAAAGGATATGCTAAGGAATGTAGCCTTCTTCTTCCAAACCACCTTCCCTCGCTGTCTTAGGTGAGTGTGCTACCACCACTGCTTTCTCCAGTCACTATCTGCACTGCCCAAGACCAGGTATAAAGCTTCCAGGGCACCAACCAGGAGAACCTGGGGAAACAAACCGGTCTTGGTGCCAAGAAATGAATACAAAATGAACACATCAACAAGCAAGAAACAATTGCTTCTGTGTGTCAGACTGCTTCAAACAAAATTAGAGTCTACAGAAAGGGAACAGATTTCTCTTCCATTCCATAGCACGTCTCTCCTCTCCTGATCATGTCTTTAGCTGCACGGAAGCTGTCTACCTTGGTGGACTCCCATTTGTCAATTCTCATTTTTGTTCTCTGAGTTACTGCAGTCCTATCCAGCGGGATCACTGCCTGTGCCAATATCTTGAAGTATTTCCCCTGTTTTCTTCTAATAGTTTCAAAGTTTCAAGTCTTACATCAGGATCATTGATTCTTTTTAATTGATTTTTGTACAAAGTGAGAGACAGGGGTCTGGTTTCAATCTTCTACATGTGGATATTTAGTTTTCCCAGCACCATTTGTTCAAAAGGCTGTCCTCTCTCCAATGTATGTTTTCAGCACTTGTGCTGAGAATCAGTTGGCTCAAGATGTGTGGATTTATTTCTGGGTCTTCTATTCTGTTCCATTGGTCTATGTGTCTATTTTTATGCCAATATCATGCTGTTCTGCTTATTATGGCTCTGTACTGATTTGAAATCAGATATTGTGATACCTCCAGGTTTGCTCTTTTTGCTGAGGATTACTTGAGTTATTCAGGGTCTTTTGTGATGATGAATTTTAGGACTTGTTTCTAGTTCAGGGGAGAATACCATTGATATTTTGATGGAGATTGCACTGAATCTGTAGATCATTTTAGGTACAATAGCCATTTTAGCAATACTGATTCTACCAATTCATGAGCTTGGGAGGTCTTCCCACCTTCTAATGACTTCTTCAATTTCTTTCTTAAGACTTTTGTCATTTTTATTGTAAAGGTTTTTCATATCCTTAGGTTTATTCCTAGGTATTTTACTTTTTGTATGTGGCAGTTTTGGATGGAACTACTTCCCTTATTTCTTTCTCAGCAATTTCATTATTGGTATACAGAAAAGCTACTGATTTTTGTATGTTGATTTGTATCCTGCCACTTTACCTAAGTTATCAGTTCTAAAAGTCTTTTGGTAGAGGCTTTAGGAATTTCTATATAAGCAGCAGAAGAAAAGAGGGTAATTTGATTTCCTCCTACCCTATGTGTCTACCATTTCTTTCTTGCTTAATAGTTCTAGCTACAATTTCTAGTACTATACTGAGTAAGAATGAGATGTGGTGAGCGTGGATGCCCTTTTTCCCTATAAGAAAAGTTGTCAGACTTTTCCCATTTAGCATCATATGTTGGCTATGTACTTATCATATATAGCTTTAATTAAGTATTTTCCCTCCATACCCAATTAATTCAGAGATTTAATCACAAAGGGATAGTGAATTTAATGAAAGGTTTTTTCTATATCTATTGAGATGACCATGTGATTGTTGATGTTTGATTCTATTTATTTGTATCATATTTATCAATTTGCATAAGTTGAGCCATCTTTGTATCCCCAGAATGAAACCAACTTGATCACTGTATAGAATTTTAACATTCTGTTTAATTCAATTCACAAGTGATTTATTGAGAATTTTTACATCTATGTTCATCGTTCATTGGTCTATAGTTCTCTATTTTGTTGTGTCCTTACTAAGTTTTTTCTAGCAGAGTAATACTGGCTTCATAGAATTGAGTTTGGAAGGGTTCCTTCCCTATTTTAGAGAATGGTTTAAAGAATGCTGGTGTTAGTTCCTCTTTAAAAGTTTGATAAAATTCAGTAGTGAATCGTTCCAGTCCTGGACTCTTCTTTGTTGGGAGACCATTTATTACTGTTTTAATCTCATTACATTTTATTTATCTACTTAGGTTTTTTTATATCCTTTAATAAAACTAAGATCTGTCAATTTCATTTATCTTTCCAAAGAACTGTTTTACTGAGGCTTTGCATTGTTCTTTTAGTCTCTACTTCATTTAATTCTGCTCTAATCTTTATTATTCCTTTCCTCTTACTGATTTTGGAATTGGTTTGTTCTTGGTTTTCTAAGACTTTTAATGTATCATTATATCATTACATTATTTATATGAGATCTCTTTTTTTGATGTAGGCACTCACTGCTATATACTTTCCACTACTATAACATTCAATATATCCCACAGATCCTGGTATGTTTCCATTTTTATCTGATTCAAGGAATGTTTAAATTTCCCCTCCAAATTCTTTAATAATCTTACTATTTGTTCAAAAATGTGTTCTTCAATCTTACATATTTGTATGATTTCTGCAGTTTCTCCTCTTGATTTCTAGTTTCCAATGTGATAAGACTCAAAAAATTATTTCAATTTTTTTAATTTGTCAAGACTTGTTTTATGGGTTAATATATGGTCTATTCTGGAAAAAGGTTCACATGCTGATGAAAAGAATGTGTATTCTGCCATCATTGGATGGAATATTATGTAGATGTCTATGAAATCCATATTATCTACAGTATAATTTAGCTCTGATGTTTCTATGTTGATTTTCTTGGTCTGGATTATCCATGTATTGGTGGGAGTAGAGGATTTAATTTACCTATTACTGGGACCTATCTCCCCCTTTATGTCTAGTAAGGGGTCTTATAAAACTGAGTGCTCCAACATTTGGTACATATATATTTATGGTAATTATACCTTACTGATGCTTTAGTACCTTGATTATCATATAGTGGCCTTATATGTCTGATTTTGTTTTAGTCTATTTTATCCAGTGTAACTACTCTTGCTTTCATATACCATTTGCTTAGAATATCATTTTTCATTCTTTCATTTTCAGTCTGTATATGTCTTTGTAGATGAGGTATGTTTCCTGTTAGCAGCAGATAGTTGGGTCTAATTTTTAATCTATTCAGCTAGTCTTCATCTTTTATTTCGAGAGTTAAGACCATATACACTGAGTTGTTATTTGAAAGGTATGTATGTACTTGTTCTGGTCATTTTTTTTCCTTCTGGTGTTTCTAATAATCTATATTCAATTTTTTCTCCTTTATTTAACATAGAGGTTTGATGGTTTAATGAATTAATAATATTTTATTCTTTTCTAATTCTTATTTGCTTATACACTCTTCTGATGAGACTTACTCTTTCCCGTGTTCTCATGATTGTATTTATTTAATTCCTCTTCTGTGTGTAGGCTTCATTTAAATTTCTTCTGTAATGCTGGCTTAGTGGTCATGAATTCCTTTAGTTTATATGTATCTTGGAAGGTTGTTATTCTTCAGTTATTAAAAAACAATGTTTGGCATAGCAATCTTGGTTGGCAAGTACTTTTTTTTTTTTTTTTTTTTTTTTTTAAGAACTTGAAATACATCATTCTCGGCCCTCCTGGCCTTTATGTTTCTGCTAAAAAAATCAGCTGTTAATATATTTGATTTTAAGTGCATCTTTTTATGTCTCTCTTATAGGTTAATATACCTTCTTTGTCCTGTACTTTTGGCAATTCAACTATAATAATGTTGTGAAGAGGCTCTTTCCTGGTTATGTCTATTTGAGATTCTAAATGCCTCCTGTACATAGATGTCCACAGATTTGGCAAATTTTTAGCTATTATATCACTGAATAGGTTTTCTATGCCTTCAACCTTTAGCTTCCCCCCCCCCATCTATTCTGTTATGCCTAGTTATGAACTTTTAAAGATGTTCCAGCAATTTTGTATGTTGGTTGTACTCACCTAATTTTTTTTATTATTGCCTAAATGGAATACTACATCAGACTTATCTTCGAGCTCTGATATTTTTTCTTCCACTTGATCTAGTCTGTTGGTGAGGTTTTCAACTGAGGTTTTTGACTTTGTTTTTGTTTTTGTTTGCTTTTAAATCTGACTTACCAAACTTTGCACTTTTGAAGTTTCTATTAGGTTCTTTTTCAAAATCTCTATCTCCTCACTGAATTTCACATTCATACCCTGCATTGTCTTCCTTAATTAATTTAATTATTGAGCTATATTCTCTTGGAATTTCTTGAGCTTTATTAGAATCCTTCTTTTGAATTTATCCTGCATCCATCCATTTTGATATCTTTGTGATCCGTTACTATACAATTATGAACTTTAAGAGGTAACATATTGCCTTAGTTTTTGTATGTCTTATGTTTCTATGGTGAGATCTTCATGTCTGTTGGGATAGATATCTCTTCCACTTTTATCTGAGGACCTTGCCTGGCCTACTCATGACAATGTGTCTTGAGGTACTGGTTTGCTGTGTACTATTGAGTTTAATTCTAATTGGCTTTGTAGTATAATGTGACTACTCTGGTTGTGATTAGTGGGTTTGAGATAATTCACACTGTATGAGACTTGAGGGATCCATTTTCCTCTATAAGTTTCACAAGAGTGAGATCCCTTCAATCTGTTGTGATGCAGACAGCAGAGTATGTGCGGTGCTCCTTATGTGGCTTCTCCTATAATGGGAGTTGAGAAGCCCCATTAGGTGGTCAGGAGTTCCACAGGCACTGTTGATAATTGTTTCTGTTACTTAAAAGTGATTCCAATATTATCTCTTCCAATCATGGTGAAAGGCTTCCATCTTTTATCCTCTTTTTTCTAAATACTAGTGCAGATGGCAAGGCAAGGCATGGATCACAGCTGCCCCTCTTTGGCACTCACATCCAATTTTTTACTGAGGTATGACATGATAGGATATGGCAGCAATCAATGATGCAGTTTAGGGTTGGGGTTAGGTGCGTACACAATAGTTGTGTTATTTCTCTTTGATGTTACTATAAGAATGTACAGAAGCAGGATGTGAGATCCTCCTAGTTGTACCAACTCATAGATATATTACTGGCTAGAGGCTTTGGTCCCCCATATTCTCTGAGTTGAAGTATCCACCAAGGTTTGAGCAGACCAGGATATAGCTAGAGCTAGATATAATTCATCTCAATTGGGATGGAACTGTAGCAAATGTCAGAGCACCCACCCAACAAGCACCAAGTCCTGGGCCCTATTCTAGCACTGCTGTTTTGGTTCTATCTCATGGAAAAGGAGGCAAATATCCACCATCATGAATTCCAGTCTAAAAACAGTTTTTGATAACAGATCACTATATAAGTTTTTCCATGTAACTTCAGGAAGAGTCCAAAGAACTGACCAACTTTGCAATATTTCTTCCTTTTTCAATGTGGGGAACAATTTTTTTCAGTGACTATAAAAAAGAAAAATATAAGATAGAAATAATGCCAAGCCTTTTATCATGTAGTAATCAATCAATATGGCAATGGGGTAGAATCACCCATACAGATGTAAGAGGTAGATGTTTGTTTTTTACTTTTTTATTTTATTACATTTTTTATATTTTATCAGTCACTTATCAGAATTTTAAAGATAATCATGTTATTTTGTTCAACTCCATTTTACTAATAACTAAAATGCTCAAAGATTTCTGCGTCCAGTAATCCTTGCAGGCACAGGACATTTTATATATTAAGTTTTTATGAATTTTTACCACAGTGATATGACATGATAATTCATAAAAGACTTTGAAATGTGAACATGTATTATATAAGAATAAAAGTTTGGGGAGAAGTGGTGTAAAAAAGAGTTCAGGTAAATAAGAAGAAATAAGTTTCCAAGTAAAGAGCTTGCTCACATTTTTTTTTCCCTCCTAAACTGAATGGTCACTGATAGGAAAATGTTAAGAGTTTCATCAGCTATACTTAGTTGTGTCATGTAAAAGGTTTATTTTTAAATGTCAATTTTTATAATCTGCCCAAAATTATCTTTTGAAAAAAAAAATGTATAAACTTATAATGAAAATTTACATATTAGCACAAGATGTGAACACCACAGTGCTACAAAGGTTACAATCTGCCTGCAAGCAATGACTCTCTTTCAGAAGAAGATATCAGCCTACCTTTCTGGTCCTTAACTAACAATATCTCCTCAGTTTGCTTCGGTAGGTGGAATATAAAGGAACATTATTTCCTCTATTAGCTTTGCACTTTCCCACCTCCTAGCCCATGTATGTTCCAAGACAGATCCTACCTCCCCCAATTCTACCATTCTTCCTGTAAATATCAGCTTTTGGTCAGGTGATGAGAATTACTAACCTGTTAAGAAGACAGAATAACACAGTGGGGTGGAGCACATGGAATACAGTGGCTGGTTACCTGCTTCCAAATCTGGCTCTGCAATTTACTGATTTAAACCAGTTACTAGATCTTTCTGTGATCCAGTTTCCTCTCATCTATAAACAGGAATTATAATCAACAGTTCTTGATAGGGGTTTTGCAAAAATTAAATGAGTTAATGTACTTAAACCCATAAAGTTCTGTGTTTGACACACAGCTTCTGCTGCAACATCATCATCATTATCAGCATCGCCTCAATTCCTACTAAGCCACAACAACGAATCCTGGTCCAGATTTTTACTGCATAGGCTTAAGTGTACATTTTCATAATTAACTACTTCCTCTTCACTACTTCAGGCTGTTATTTAGCTGGAAGGAATAATGAAGAATATTATGTAGTACACTTGTCCCTTCCTAAAGAAAACTGTCAGAACGCAACAGGGATCATAAAAACTTATGGAAATCAACTGGTGTTAAGGGAGAGAAATATGAGTGAGAGTAGTTTTACTAGCAAATAACTCTACCCTCACCTTTCCTGATGGCCTCAGACACTCATGCACACACAAATGGGGAAAGGGGGGGGCAGGCATTTTTTTCTCAATTTATCTGACTCCTCCTGACCTATCTACCCTTACCCCCAAAACTCATGGCTGGGTTTTTCAGATGGGCAAATTTGTTTCAAAGCCCAATGCCTTTTACAGGGTAGGATTGCATCAAGGTGACACAACTTACTATGGCAAAGCATTTGGCCAAATCCCTCCACCCTCTGAAAGCTGTCACCTTGCATCCTTCAGTCTGAATGGCACATCCACCTGGGCTCAATCCCAGAGTGCTGTTTTCGTTCCATCTCGGGGAGAACTTCATGCTGCCATGTCCTCTGTTATTACCACTGCCAGAGGGAGCATAAAATACATACAAGGTACTCCCTGTACCCTCAGTTTCATCAGATAAAACATGAGGGAGAATTGGATGACATGATTCCTAAGAGCTCAACTAGGATACTATACTTTTCAAGCCATCTCAGGTCTTGTTCCCTGTACCAACAAAGATGAAACACATTGTAAGGTTTATGCAAAAATTCATTACACTCTGCTGATTCCTGCTGTGGGTTCTGGAATTATAAGCCTGGGAAATAGCAAAATAATAGCTGCCATGCACAAGCTGAAGTGGAAAAAAAAAATCAAGAATAACATCTGGATACACAAGCACCAGATCTTTTGAATACATGCAAGTAGAAGGTATGCGGTCATTTTAAAAAGAAAGCTACAACTGCTATTTTGGAAGACTCTCTACATGAATATTAGCAAAAAGGAAAAGTGTTGTATTTATACACACTAAGTAAGCACGATTTACACCAACTATACTGCCATTTATTCAACAAATATTTACTGAGTACCCATTATGAGCCAAGAGCTGGAAACAGAGCAGAAAATAAGACAAAGAGTTTCTACATTTTGAAGCCAGATAAACAGCAGGGGAGCCAGGTAAACCAAAGTTAAAGAATTAATTACCACAGCTGTGGTGATTGCTGCATAAAGTAAGTATAAACAGGTCATTCCAGAAAACATAATAGTGTAAGAAGCTGATCTGAATGTCCTGAAGGAGGTCCTTAGGAGATAATGTATACCCCAAGGTTTTAAGGGTTGTGAGATGGGAGCAATACATGCTGCAGGAGAGAGCATTCCAGAGAGGAGAGTCTTGAACTCTATCAAATTTTACAACAATAAATGAAGATGCTTTAGATCATTTGGATACTCTCTTAAATTACATACTTGGAAAACAAAAGAAACAGGAAATATGTATCTACTTTAGATAAACTGAACACTGCATTGATAATTACACACAGTGACCAGCAGAAGAGAGCACATACATTTAGACCTTGGACACAAGAAGGGAAATCACAAGCACATTTAAATTCTTTCTCTTCTTTTAAAAACAGCAGTCAAAATATTCACTTGATTCTGAAGATGATCTCCAAAATAATTAATTCTAAAATAAATTAGTATCATTAAAACTTCTCAAAAAGAAAACTCCAGTCTCTTCCAGAGACCACCTGGGAAGTCTCAGAAGTATTCTTCTTCTATGTTAATGATTGTTGGTTTTAATCATCCTCTTTATTTAAAAAAAAAAAAAAAAAAAAAAAAGTCACTGCATTCCAGTTGACAATTTGTGCTCCAAGTTTCCTTTCCAAAGTTGTCTTTAAAGTCCAAGGCAAATAAAAACCATCATCCGTAGTCGCTTACAGAACTGACAAGGAATTCTTGACTCCAATGGACCTGGTTGGCATCAGTAATCCAAGCACTTTATGAAAATCTCCACACAACTCAATTTTTTTAAGTACTGAACTGAAGTTTACATCCATAAATCTGTTTGATCTCTGCAGTTGCAAAACCATATGGCACACAGAGAAAAACAAATTATCCCTGCTTATGAAATAAGAACCTTCTGTAGGCTTTGGGACAGACAGACAGCTACGACTGTCCTACATGCTGCATATCACCATAATTAACGTTCTCTGATCCTTTTGAAGAATGTAGATATTTGTTTTTTGTTCTGTTTTTTGTTGTTGTTGTTACTGTTGTTGTTTTGGGGGGGCAGGATTGGAAACACAAAGAGAGGAGGCTCTCCACTGGGAAATGAGAGAGTCCTAAGCATAACCTCAGATGCAAGAATCCAACATTCTCTATGAATGTTTTGTATGTAATATTTTCTGTAACTTATTCAATAATATTTATTGTTGAGAAGATATACAAAGTCATACATGTCAACATTTACAATGTTATGTACAGGACTGGGCTCATATAAAGGGCTATGTCCTTATGTTTAGCAGTCATTTAGTGACTGTTGATTTCAGAATAAAAACAGCTTCATAACCTGTGTAATTTTCCAGTCATTGACTACATAGAACCAACAGCAAAAACATGGCATAGCAAAGGAAATTAAGTAATTTTAAAATGCAGTTAAATGCTGCTGTCCTGACACTACCCAACTACTGCTGTTATTCATGTGGTCCTCACACATTAAAAAAAAAAAAAAAGTCCAAAGTTAATTTGCACTTCCAAAACCAAAGGTAAAACTTTGTATCTCTAAAGAAGTGTGCAAAGGGGTGTAAAATCGGATCTGTGACACGGACAGGCATAAGAGATTACCTCATAAATGTAAACAGCTCGCACTTGGGTTGTGGCTCAGTGGTAGAGCACTTGCCTGGCATGCAATAGGCATTGGGTTCAATTCTCAGCACCATATATAAATAAATAAATAAATATCCATCAACAACTAAAAAAAAAGAAAGAAAAAAAAAAAAAAGTCTCAGCCCCAGCAAGATTATTTTAGAGAAAATTTGGATTCCAGAAGGGTTAACAAAAAAAAAGTACAAATGGAAATGAAGAGTATCAAGGAAAAAAGGAACAAATACTTTTAATGGTGGAAGGATCACTTCCTGGGTACCTATGTAATATTATATACTCAAGAGTATTTAGGGGATGACTGGGTAGAAAGGACTTAGAATTGTGATTTCCTAAAAGACAATAGTCCTAAGAACAATAGTTTTGGCAAGTCTGCCTATATTTCCATTGATGGAGATCAGAAGAATTAGTGTTTCCCTAAAATTTTATACAGTAAAATTGTAGAACTGGCTTCAAGGTATCATGAGGAAGAGAAATGAGATTTCAAAACTATCCGGCCACAGAACCATTCCATGTTTATTATATTCACACTGCACTCCCAACATCCCCACCCCAACCCACCCACAAAACAGAGTCCATCAGCATGTAGCTGGGATCCCAGGACCAAGAGCTAAGAAGCATAACAGCTTCTCAGAATGGTCGGACAAGCTAGAAATCATACCAAAAAGTAAACTAGGCCAAGTTCAAGAGAGAAACTTTATTCCTTGGTTTACGATCACCTCCAAACTTCAATACCTTTAAAACATACAGATTACAAAAGTACAGTCTTAGGAAAATTCAGTAGCGTGTCACTAAGGAGCAATATTAATGGGTTTACCTGGAATCTCATCTGCTAATTTCTAAACATCCTTATACTTTTTTCTTTCTTAAGGTCATCTGCTACAGAGAGTGAACAACAACGGAGAATTCCTTTCATTCACTATCTGATCTTGATGTCCCTCAGTCTAATGCCGACTGAGAAGAGAGGTGGTATTACTTATTTAGCAAATAGTTAAAACATTTTGCTTTTCTTTTGGTGGACTGATTATTCAAATACACCACACTAAATACATTTCTGAATTCTTATATTTGAAGGAAAAGAAAGGGCTCAATAAAGGTTCAGGTACATCAGGAATAAGCAGCATCTTTACATGCTAAGGGTAATCAGTGTTTTTGTTACTGTTGTTATGTGCTTTTGTGTCTTGCTGGGCGGACGGTGCTGTTAATTCCTCTTACAACCTAAAGCTTCTCAGCTAGGTTAAGAAGCCCATTTTCCCCCCTTTCCCCTTAAGTGAAGGCCTTGTCTACACCTCTTGGCTACAGACAGAAAGAACAGAGAGTTGTCAGACCTATAGATTTCTGTACTTGACCTTCTTTATGTGGTAAAGACGTTGGTGCCCAACAATGCAATAAGAAAAAAGAATATAAGGTGCAGGAATGACAAAGAGAACGTGCAAAAAGAAGAAAAAGTATCAAGCTGAAGTTCTTATTGCCCAAGTTAGGATATAACAAAGAATGGTGTTCTGTTTTGCTTTGTTCTGTTTTTAAATGAATGAATGAACGAATGATTCTAGCCAGCACAGAAATTTAGCAAGAAAATCCAACTACAGCATGGAATTTTTATAGCAGCTTTTAGAGTTTTCATGTTTTGAAAAATGAGACACTGACTGATACACTTAGCCAAATATTCTGATCTGTCATCATTCTAAATATATGGTCCCATCTTTCAGCAAACAAATTAGCAGGTAATATATCATCACTAAGAGCACACACACCCTTCCCTGGAAGCACCACAAATACAGAGTGATCAAGACCAGCAGTTACTGAATATAAAACATTAAACACTGCTAACTTCACTTGAGCAAAAGTCCCTTATATCAATCAAGTATGATGTCAGAAAAGGCTTTATGAACTGAAATTCTTTCAGGGAGGGAAAACAAAAGAAATCACCCTTATACTCTTTATTTGATCATGGAGATAAGAGGAATGAATCTTGGACAATGAATGACTTCATTGTTTTTTTAAGCTTGCATAGGATCAGGTGAGCAAGTCTCAAACTGGAGAAATTGTAAACTTAAAGAAAAACAGCCCTTACCCCAGCCTCACCTATAAAAGCAACACCAAGCACACAAGCTTCCCAATATAGTAAGACCTACAAAGCTAGATCCTGTCAGGTCCTTGGAAATGACTGAGACCATCTCCAAGATTCTGATTTAAACAACAACCAACTGCTTTCTGGGGGCAAAAGGGGAGTAAAGTTCTTAAATCATTTAATTCTGCCAATTAGTTCCGCAACTATAGCATTAAAGAACTATGGATATTTATCCACTGGAAGTGGATCAAAAAGTGGGCTCTTCTAATGCCTATTAAATAGTGCTGAATTTCAAGCCTCACTGGCCAAGGTCAAATCTGAACCAATGTGAAAACCTCCACTTCCCCATCACTAATCCTTTGAGCCATTCATTCTTCCAAAAGACAAATGTTTTACAGGCAAGCAGAGAAATATACACAGTCTGGGTTGCGCTTAATATGACTGCTTTCTACACTAAATTCAGCTTACATGCCTACCATTTGTCTATGAAAAGCTAGAGCATGAAAATTTCCTGGAAACTTCCAGACACAGTATCACTACAGTGTTGACAA